>NW_023416574.1:77113-200059 GCF_012460135.2 Molothrus ater | reverse complement strand
GCCCGGGGCTCCATGGGCACCGGCTCGGGCCCAAGGGAGCCTGGAGAAGAGCCCCGCGCGGCCTCTGGCTGCAGCAGCGGGCAGGGACACAGCTGCCGGCCCGCACACTGAGCACCGCCCTCAGGGGTCTTCTCCAGGCTGAGCCTGGGGGTTCTCGGCTCCTCTTACCAGGCACTCGCCAAACCTCCATGTCTGATCCACCTGGAGCATTTCTTCGAGATTCCGCCTCTTTAGGAATCTGGCCGAAGATTGCAGTACTACACAGGAGGCCTGGAAGAGCAGCAGAGAGGCACAGATGGCCCACAGGCCAGGGCACAGGAGCATCCCAGTGCCACAGCCTGAAGGAGGCTGCAGCCCGCAAGGTGCCAGGGCAGGAGGCAGCCCAGTCCCCTCCCAGGGGGACAGCAGGTGGCCACAGGTCGTCACCTTAGCAACAATCTGATTGTCATCATGGCAGTGGAAGTAGAGTGGCACCAGGCTCTGGCGCACGTGGGACTTCAGGGCCTTTCTTCCATCTTCTGTTAATAAGTCCAGCATCTCTTGAAAGACACACATGGAGTTCAGCTGCACCTGGATATCATCCTGTATGAGAGGAAGGGCAAAAGACCTCAGCATCAGCTGCTTCAGGCCCCCCAGGGCACAGGCCTGCATCTGCACAGGGCACCAAGTGTCTGGGCAGCAGCCGGTGGCTGTGGCTGTGGGCACAGAGCCTTACGTGGTCAAAGAGTGGCAGGAGCGCCTCAGCCAGCTGCAGGGCAATGGGGGTGGGTATTGGGGCACCATTATCCAGGAGCAAATATCTGAGTAGAAGAATGGTCATCCTGATCATGTGGCTATCATTTTCCTGCAGGAGCTCCACAAGACTTTCGGTCAGGCTCCCCATTTTTTCAGCCTGTGCGGAACACAAGTTTGTGAAAGGCCAGCCTGCTGCTGCAGGGCCCAGAGGCCAAAGGCCTGTCCCAGAGCACTGGGGCAGCTGAAGCGGGAGGCAGGAGAGCTGGGAGCAGCTGCCCCAGCGCCCCAAGCCCAGGCAAGGCCAAGCGACTGCCTTGCCCAGCCCCACGCTGCCTGCACGGCTTCAGCCACTGCCCCCTTCTCACCATCAAGGGATTCTTGCCCAGCACTACCAGGCCTCTGAGTCCCAAGTAACGCCTGGCCCTGTGCTCGCTCTGCAGGTTCTGTGTCATGATCTCCAGAACACTGTCACTGCATTCCCTCAAGTCCAGGCACTCGAGGACCTGAAAGGCACAGGGCAGTGACAGGGAGCCGGCCGGCAGGAGCCTGGAACTGCACAGGGCTGGGCCCAGGCAGCAGCACAGGGCACGGGCACCGTCCTAGCAGCTGTGCCTGCAAGAGGGCAGAGAGCTGGGAGACAGTGCTGGCCTTGAGGCTCACCTCCACAAGGAATGCCAGGGCAGGGAAATCCCAGGATGGCATCTCTTGGCCGAGCAGGGCGAGCAGGTAGAATGCAATCCCGGAACAGAAGTGTACGGCTGACTGGCAAATTTCTCTAAAGAGAGGAAAAAGGAAACAAGACCCTGAGCCAGTGGGGCAAATCTCTCCTGGGAGTGACTCTCAGAGTTCTCATCTTTCCCCACCACCCTTCCAGCAAGGGGACGTTGGCCATTTGGGAGTTGGTTGCTCATGGGCACCCTCCTCTGCCAGCCTTTTGCAGTCTGCTTGGCTGTCCTTCAGTGACAAGGCCCTCTGGCCCATGATCATGGGCAGTTTGGGGGACACCTGGGCACAGAGCACAAATGTCAGAGGCAGTGGGGAGAAGGGGCTCTCACCTGGCCAGCAGAGCCACGGCAAAGTGGTGGGTTTCAAGGGAGAGCAGCGTGTCCCAGCCGCACCTGCGTTCCATTGCCACCACCACATCCTCACAGCGGAGAAGGCAGAGCAGGGACTTCAGGGTGCGCACTGCAAACCTGTGTGCACAGCAAAGGCCAGGTCACGCTGGCAGCACTGGCTCCTTGGCAGGCCACGTGGCAGGGACAGGAGGAGTGGGATGGAGCACCTGTTGGGGCTGGTGGCAAGGCCGTGCTCTTGCTGGCATCCCTTCCAGAAGGCATCGACCTTCTCTGGCATCTCTTCCGTGCTGGAGAACACTTGGAAGAGCAGATGCACAAATAGGCGGGGGAAATACACCTTCAATATCCGTGGCAGACAGGGCACCTGCAGGATCTTCCACATCACCACGGTTGCCTGCAAGGGACAAAGCCCCCCGGGACAGCGCTCAGTGCCCAGGCGTCCGTGTGGCAGGGCCCGAGCGTGGCAGGGAGAGGCCTGGAGAGAGGCAGGGGGAGCACGGGGCCTGCTGGGCCTGAAGCTGCCCCTGGGTCAGGTTTCAGGCCAGTGCCCGAGGCAGGCAGATGCAGTGGGGGAAGGAGGATGGAGAGCTGCTGGAGAGGCGGCCTTGGGGCCAGCAAAGGCCATTTGCAGAAACTCACAGCCAGGTTAAAGACACCCGTTTGGTCCCCATCGGAGGTGCACGTGCTGTGCTCTGGCCAGCTCCCCAGCACATCCAGAAGGATCAGCTGTGCCAGCTCTGCAGTCCTGGCTGAGCCCATGATGGTCTTCCACATGGCCATGGCAGCTCTGGGGGGTCAGAGCTCTGTCTCAGGGGGGTCTCAGACACAGCACCGTGGGGAGCTGAGCTGGCTGCCAGCTCTGCCTCTGCCCACTGGCCCTGGCCAGCAGCAGCCAGGCAGCCCAGCCCTGCGGGGACAGAGCCCTGAGGGACGGCAAGGGAGCATGGCAGCAGGCTCAGGGGCCGACGTGCCAGGGCTGGGAAAGGCAGCAGCCAGAGGGCCCTGGAAGTCTCTGTTGCTCAGACACCTGCAGCAGGCTGTACAGGGTGATGGGCTGGGGAGGCCTGAGCTCTCTGGGCAGGTGGGCCCCATACCTGTCACAGGACGGGGCCACACGCAGGAGCGTCAGGACTGCGTCATCTGGCTGTGCTTCCGTGAGGTCCAGCAGGGCCTCGTCCAGCCTGGGTTCAGCACAGTCATTGGCCAGGAGCCACTGGTGGATGAACCTCACCATGGCGGGCACCTGGAGAAGGCATGGGGAGACTTGGGAAGGTGCCGGAGGGAGCAATGTTCCCAGCTCTCCCAGAGAAGTGCTTCCCTTCCCCGTGCACTGCCATGTAGCCTCAAAGGCTCACAGCAACCAGCATGTGTGGCTTGGGAGGCCAAGCAATTCCTGGCAGGATCAAACCCTGCCCACAGGCTGCTTACTTGGTCTGGATAGTAAAAACCTTCCTCTACAAGCATACACAGGAGGGCAGCGCTGGTCTTGCTTTGGAACATGGGCGAGTATGGTCGGAGCCCAGTGCCCATGGCGATGGTCTCTTCCTCCTGCATTCTCCTGATGAATTTGCAGATGAACTGTAGGAGAAGGGCAGGAAGCCGGGGATGTTGCATGGAGTGCTGCACACACGGTGCTGGGCTGAGCAGGGACAGCAGGCCCAGCCCAGGCGGGGGTGGCTGCAGGTACCTGCGCTGTGCTGCGGAAGCGGCCACGGCTGGATTCCTTCTCTTGTGTGTGCTCCAGGGCTGCATCTGGCAAAGAGCAAGCGCAGCCAGAGCTGAGGGGCTGCGGGAGAGGCCAGAGAACACAGCCCAGCCCTGCGCTGCCCAGGCAGGGAGAGCCCTGGGATGCCCCAGGGGATGGAGCACGGCCACTGCGGGGTGTCTGCCCAGGCCCTCTTCTGTCCTGCCCGTGGGAATTTCCCCAGGGGATTGCATGGGATTGGATGGGATGGGATGGGATGGGATGGGATGGGGCCAAGTTGGCTGCAGGCTCCAGCCCTGCAGCCCAGCTCTGCCACTCACCCTCCTGGGGTGGATAGAAAAGCACCACCTCCTCAGTCTCGTGTGCTGGGGCAGCTCCAGGGCCTTCTTCCTCCTCCTCCTCCTCCAGCCAGGCCATCTTGGGCACTCTCGGGGGTCTCTGCTCCATGTCTCTGACTGCAGCTACTTGTGGGAGAGGTGCCCTGGGAAAGCTCCGGGGCACCAAGTCCCACGCTCTGCCCTTGAGGGCAGCGGCAGAATAGAAGCCTCGCAAGGCCACGGCTCACCGAGTCCTGTGCTCTGGCCTCGAGCTCAGCTGCAGGAACAAGCCTGCGGAAAAGCTCGGGCTCAGACGGGAACGAGCGTGCTGTGTGGGGGCTCCTCACGGCACCGCTCTGTCCCGTTGTGCCCCGTTGCGTGTTCCCAGCTCCCGGGCAAGCTTCTATTTCCCACGTGTCACAAAGGGGCCTTGGACACCGGGTTCCGTTCCATGGCACGGTGACCGTGCTGCAGCGTGCCACCCAGGGCCCTTGCACACACTGCCGCCTGCCCTGGGGCCGCCCCCAGCCCAGCCAAAGTGGCCCAACTTGGAAGGAATGCCTGGCCCCAGGTGTCTAAGGCAGCCCCACAGGATCTTTAGGAAGGGCTCAGAGCATCAGCAAACGCTGCCCTGCTCTGCGGGCTCAGGGCAGCAGAAGGAGCCCCCAGGGCTGCCGACGCAGCTGAGCTGGGAAGGGCACGGGGCCTTCCAGGGAAGCTGGCACGGCCTCCTTGGGACACGTCCTGCCCCGTGGCCATCCTAAACCTGTGGGTGTGACACGCACAAGGAATGTGTGGGCCAGGGCACGAATGCTGCTCTGAGCCCTGGGGCCCGGGCAGCGCTGACAGCAGCCGCTGTGGCAGAGTCCCTGCCCAAGCAGAGCTGCCACCCCCCGAGCCCTGGCATCACTGGTGCCCGTCTCCTGCCCCAGAGACCTGTGCCCCCGGGGGGCTTCTGTGCCACAGGGAGCCAGAGCCCACCTGCATTGGGGGCTGTGCTCCTTCCTGCAGGGGCTGATGGGCAGAGCACCTGGAGAAACTGCTGGCAACACTTGGTCTCTGCCAGATGATGTTGCTCCTTCCTGAAATGTATTTTTTTCATGGAAGGCATCCGCAGTAGCACCACAATACCATCCCTTTCTGAGTTTCCCAGGGCAATTAGATTGCAAAGTAACACTGTGATGTTTCCTTGTGCTTTTCTCACTCTCTTTCCTCCATTCTGGGAAAAATAGAATCTGCCCAGGCTCTGATATTCTCAGCTTCAGTTGCTGCCTGTCTGGCTGTGGCAGCTCATGTTCAAACAGAACTGTGTCCCTGCTGAGCACAGCAATGGGTGGCCACAAATAGGGAGGTTCCCCAGTGAACATGAAGGCAGACACGTGGAAGTGCAGAGGATAAGGATAACTCTGGGAGGAGAAGCTGTTCAGTGTCTCTGATTACGGTGCCCGCACCCTGAAGCAGCAGCCAGGAGAAGTGCTGTAAGCAGACAGGGGCAGTTTTGGGCACCACAATATAAAAAGATAGTAAGCTATTATCCAGAATGCAAAGGAGGACTGCAAGGATGGAGTGTGGTCTGGAGGGGCAGCCCTAGGTGCAGATGAGGCCACTCTAGTCTGTTCAGCCTGGAGGAGAGTAAAGGGCATCACTGTGGTCTCCAACATCCTCCTGAGGGGAATCAGAGGGGCTGCTGCAGCTCTCGTCACTGTTGGGAGCAGTGACAGCACTCGAGAAAAGGGCAGGGAGCTGGGACAGGGCAAGTTTCATTTCCATATCAGGAAAAGGTTTTTTACTCAGAGCACGGTCGGGCACTGGCACAGGTTCCCCACTGACGCAGCCCAGCAGAGCCCAGGCCGGCTCTGGGGAAAACTCCGGCACTGTGCCAGGAGTGGGGAACGGCCAAGGCGTGGGCTCTGCCTGCGGCTGAACCTGATGAGCCACTGCTCAGTGGTTCAGGATCTAATAACTGCGGCACGGAGTAGGCAAAAGAGAAGGAGGAGGCTCCTCCATTGTGAGGTTCCACAGGCAAAGGTTTATCCCAAGGGAAGGATTCAGAAGCAAAGAGCCACCAGCACTTCTGTGCATGGAATTTTATAGGGGTACAACTCAGGGGGTGGATACAAACCATTGACCAAGAAGGAATCTGCAAGGCAGGAGTGAGGGGATTACATCAGTTGCTTGGGACTAATTAGGACAGATGGGAGGAGAGGGTAGGTGCCATGGGCCAGTGGGGTTTCCTGCAATAGGGGAATTCCAAAGGGGTGGTGCAGTCAGGGATTGGTCCAAGACAAAACTGACAGGGAAGGTTCAGGAATAAAGAGCTGGGTTACCTTGACAGGCAGGGAAGGAGCTGGAACAAAGAGTGGGGAATGCCATGAGGGACAGCTTTGAGGGAGGGCAAAACCTAGGGGTAAACCAACTTGGGGAAAACACAGGGTACATGAAAACAAACTGTTATACAGTAACTGATAAATAAACACAAACTGCAACGTCCCGGGGAAATGGGCACAGCACCAAGCCCGTCTCAGGTTGAGAAGTCTTTGAACAACATCAAGCAGTCACTCAGGCTTTTAGACACTACATCAAATGTCCAGGGTTGTGAACTCTAGGTTTACATGAGTATATACTCCTGAGTTTTACTTTAGGCAGTGTTTTAAGAAACTTGTTTTATGTCCAATCATAGCCCAGTTCCTTGTAGATTGTGTAGAATGTGTAATCCTTTTGTTTTCATTGCTTGTTAGAACTATAAAAAAGAATATTGGTGCTGGGTGACTCAGAGACACCCAGTGTGTGTTAAGTGCAGTATACAGGGCATAAAGAGAAGGCAAAGAGAAGAAGTAGTAAAACATACTGGTAAGTTTGGAAATTAAGATAGCATTAAGAATGAATAACACAAGAAGTAAAAATGATATTAAAAAGAGTCCACTAGAATGTATTTTAGCACATGAGAAAGATTTGGGAGGAATCCTGGAGGGTAATTTTTCAAAGAAAGGTAATCTGATTAAATACTCTACCCCATGGTAGTAGCCTTGGTATCAGTTAGAAAGTGGTGAAAAGTGACCCCCTAATGGAACTTTAAATTATCATACATTGTGACAGTTGATGTTATTTTTATGAAAAGAAGAAAAATGAGATCATGTGATGTATGCAGACGTGTTTTTTACCCTGGAGAATAAACCTGAGTGGCAGAAAGAATGTGGCTTTGATTTGGCCCCACAGGACCCTTTAGACCTAACTTTGGAAAGAAATAACAGGCAGAAAATAAAGAGATGCTGTTCATCATGTAGCATAGGGCAGAGATGTTTGAAATTGGCTAAAAAGCATGAGGAAGATTGTGTTCTAGGTGTCCAAGCCTTACAGCCGAGTTCCCCCAGGCCAGCTTGGGTACACTCCCCCTCACCCAACCACTCCGCACCCTGAATGAAACCCAAATGGCAGTGAGGATGAGATGAATAATCCTGGTGAGGGGACAATTTCAGAGACCCCAGTGACAACCAACACAAGGAATAAAACCAGGAAAGCTTTGCCTTTAGTCACCCCTTAAGGCAAGCAGTGGGTCCCCAAGGAGAAGCCATGTGGGTGAACTTCTGCTTTTCTACTAGTGACCTGAAGAGTTGGCGGGAAAAAGTTAAAATTTCTAGAGAAAACCCCAGCAAGTAGCAAAAAGATTTGAGTTCATAGTCAAGAATCGAGACCCAGACTGAGGTGATACTGATTTCATGCTGACAGAGCTAAGAAAACCAGCAAAAGAGTTGGTGATAAAGATAGCCAGAGCCCATGTGCAGGGACAAATTGCTAGTGGAGCCTGACAAGGTGCAGTGGAGCAGCTGTTTCCTACTGTAAACCCTTTGTGGGACCCGAGTGATGCAGGCAGCTGTGCAATGTTAGCCAGATACCAGGAACTAGTCAAATTTGAATTAAAAAATGCCATTCCAGAAGCAATAAATTGGTCAGTAATATATAATGTTACACAGGGACAGCAGGAGTCACCCACTGACTTTGTGAACAGGCCCTGAGCAGCTGCACGGAAACGCACAGCCCTGGATCCCTGGTCGGATATGGGAAAGCAGCAGTTCCTTTCCCTGATGTTTGGGCAATCTAGCCCAGATGTCAGGCAGGAACTTGAGAAGCTGAAAGAGCCTGTAAGGAGAGACTTGAAGGCATTAATGAAAAAGCATAGAAGGTGTATGATAATAAAGACAGAGAAAAAGAACTCCCTGCAGCCATGGTGGCAGCTCTGGATCAGCTCCAGGGAGAGGACGTGGGCGTGGATGAAGCAGAGGCAGGGGCCAAAATACCAGAGGCAGAGGAGGTTCAAACCAGCCACAGGCCAAGCTGGGGCCAAATCAATGTGCATATTGTAAGAAAGGACACTGGAAATGCCAGTGCCCAGAGTTAGCAGACACAGTGCACAAAACTCTTGTAGCCACTCTAGATGATAAGAAATGACCATGACTGGCAGATCTTACCCTAGCAGGCCCACTGGTTAAAATACAGCTGAAGAATGAGAAAGAAGTTGAATTTTTAGTAAATACTGGAGACACATTTTCACTCTTGAATCAAGCATTGATACCCAAAAGTGAAAACTGTCTTCAAGCAAGAGGAGTGTTGCCTTCTTGTGAAGGCCGCGATGACCTGGTATTGGAGTCCAGCACTGCGATCTCCTCCTTGGGATCCCTCGTGGCCAATAACGGACGCTGACACCAATGTGGTGGACGGTTAAAGGCCTTTATTGAGGGGTCTCGAAGGTATTTATGGACTAAGGGGTTTCTCTACGTCAGACAGGGGTTTGGCTATACTTTCTAGGGTTAGTATGGAGTGGAAAGTTACTGGCATCCATAGGTTAGGGGGGCTACACGTTTGGCTACATTCCAAGGGTGATCCTTATCTATGGGGAGAGGGGTAGAAGGATTCCTGTAATTTTCCGTCACAGCCCGAAATCTTCCGAACGCCTGTCCCTATGCCTACCACACTTCCCCCCCCCTTTCACAAATGAACGAGGTAGTCTTATACATAGGCACCAAAATGAGGTATGAAATTGAGATCTGACTAGGGAAAAGGGTCTTGGGAAACCTGAGTAAGTTTCTGCCAGGCAAGTCTCTCGTGACTGGCAGTGTTCCCTGTTGAATTCACAGTAAGTGTTGCTGTCCCACGAACAGGATGCGAGCCCGTTCTAGGCGGGCCTGAACGAATGAGACTAGCTTGTTCAGCAGGCATGGCCCGAAGGTAATAGCTAAAAGCAGCATTGCCAATGGACCTATTAGGGTAGAAATTAGTGTGGTTAGCCATGGTGATTGATTGTACCAGGATTCGAACCAGCCCTGTTGGGCTTCCCTGTCTTTCTGTCTCTGAGCCAGTCTGTTTCAGAGTTCTGCCATGGAGTCTCTAACGACTCCTGTGTGGTCAGCGTAGAAACAACATTCCTCTTTCAAGGCAGCACACAGGCCTCCTTGCTGCATGAACAGGAGATCCAGTCCTCGCCTGTTCTGCAGGACCACTTCTGAGAGCGAGGAGACTGACTTTTCTAGAAAGGAAATGGATTTCTCGATCCTCTGCAGGTCCTCATCGATGGTCATCTGCAGCTGAGACAGTCCTTGGTGTTGAGTTGCTAGGGCTGAGACACCTGTTGCCGTTCCAGCCGCTCCTAGGCCGAGCAGCATTGCGATAGTTATACCTGTTAATATTTCTCTCTTGTGGAGCCGGCTGTTTTCTTCGAAAAGGTGGTATACCTCTTCGTCTGAGTGGTACAGGATCCTAGGGACGATCAGAACTTGAACACAAAAGTCATTAGAGTTATCGAATTTGGCAAGAAACATGCAGGGACTCACTCCAGATCTCTGGCAAACCCACATCCCAGATGCGGATGGGACTACCCACTTATTATTCTTCCTGTCGGGCTCAACTACTTCGGTGCAGACGTCGCCTTTCCGCTTAGCTAGGGTTGCATTGCCAAAGCATCTGCCCTGACCTGTGACTTGACTCAGGGTAATTCCTTTGCGGGGTGTGTCCCATCTGCACTGGCGAGGGGCATCGGCTGTGGAATAGCTGAAGGGGGTATCTAAAGCGACTCCTTCGTAAAAGGGGGGTTTAACATCGTAGCAAAGCCAGCAGGAGTCGGTTAGGTTAGGGTTAGATTCATTCAGGGATAGAAAGGTAGCTTCTAACATGCGAAGGATTGGGTCCGGGTCCGACCTGGCTGAGCAGCCTATCTGGAAGGCTTCCTCATCGCCAGTCGGGACGTCGGAGACCCTTGTGGGTAAAGCTTTGGGGTAGGTCATGTTTCTCCCTTTCTGTGTGCTTTTGATTACTTTGTTGGGCCCAACTGCTCTGGGTGCTGACGGTTGGAGTCAGGTAATTCGCACATTCACCCACTTTCCTGACCCTTGAAGGACTACTGTCCATGCTTTGCCCACGGCCCAGCTAGGGTGATTCGGCTGCAAAACTGTCATGTTATAGTGAGTGCATTTCCGGAATTTGGGGACTTTATGGTGGTTTCGATAGAAACTGCCCTGAAGGAAGATGGGTGTTTTGCAGCCTGCGGGTGCCCAGGTGAACTGTAGGAATCTGTCGGGCTCTTGTGGGTCCCACCCAGGTCCTGGCGGCCTGGCGTCTGTAACTATTGTTTCGCAGCCCCAGTGCCCACAGTATCCCCACCCTGGGCGATTGCAATAACCTTTTCCTGGGTTTGAGGCTGGGCACCAGTAGGATAGGTACATGTGTGTGGCGTGTGAAGAATGGGGGTCTACCTTTGGCTGTTCCGGAAACAGGTCGGTGGCGCGAAGCACGAAGGACGGGGCGTTCGGCGTGGTGATGTCTCTGAGCATCTTGTCACCAGCAAGATGTTGCATGACCCACCTGAAGGGCTGATGAGGGTAGTAGTCTGGGCTGGCTTGCCCTCCGGCGATGAGCCCCAATAGCATAATCACACAGAAACACCGTGGTTGCTTGGGTCTCGCCCGTGTGGGTCTCTCGGGTGCTGTCCGGCGGCTCGGCGGACTGTCACTTTCCTCTGGGAGGGGAACGTACGCATCCCGGGGACGACCCATAAGCATGTCCTGTAAATAGAAACTCACAATTCTCATCAGTCTTGTCCTGCCCACTCTGAAGGTCGGGCTTGATTGACCTAAGTGGACACCACCTAATTTCGCCGTCCTTTTTGACAGCCGCGTACCCTCGTCCCGTGAGCATCAACCTCCAGCCCTGCTCCCATTCACCTAGCTCGTTTCTAATTGCAACCTGTGGGCCTTCCTCTAGTGCCTTGGTGGCCCAGTGTTTCTGGATGGGGCTGTTTGTTTCATCCCCCCTAGGGAATTGATTCAGTGCTAGCAAAGCGGTTGCTAGTATGTGTGCCTGATCTCCCGGGGGAATAGAATTGGCAAAACCCTCTGCTTTTGCCAACACCTCCAGCCTGGTTTTCAGGGTTTGATTCGCCCGCTCGACTATGGCCTGCCTGGTACTGTTATACGGGATACCCTGTACTAGTGTGATGCCCCATTTTGAGGCGAATTCTTGCACTGGTTTGGAGGTGAAATTGGAACCGTTGTCAGTTTTGATCTGTTTGGGGATGCCAAGCCATGCCATGGCTGTCAGCCAGTGCTGAATTGTGGCTTTAGAGTTAGTTTTGGGGTGCTGTGTGGCCACAATCATTCCGCTGGAAGTGTCCACCGTCACGGCAAGCCATGCTCGGGGCTCCAGCAGTTGACACAAGGTGAAGTCCGACTGCCAGATTTGTGAAGGCTTGAGACCTCTCGGGTTGGTTCCACTGGTCCACAGGGGTGACTTCTGGCAGTGAGGACAGGTAGCCACCACATGTCTTGCGTCTGCTGTTGAAATCCCGCATCTCTTCGCCAGGGCCTTGGCCCCGATATGGAGTGATTCATGCAGCTGACGAGCTTCCTGCAATGTCCATACGCCTTTTGCTGCGGCGTCCGCCTTGTCGTTGCCTGTCTGGAAGTAACCTTTGATTGGGTCGTGGCTGTTGGCGTGAATGATGGATACGGTGCCCTGTCGTGAGGAGAGCGCTTCTTCCAGCATTAGGGCTGCTGTAGATGTTGACACACCTGGTCCTGCCATGGCTAGGCAAAGCCTCGCCACGAATATAGAGTCCGTTACTATATTGAGGTGTTCATCTTGGAAAAGTCCGCACGCTAAGACCACTGCTGCTGCTTCCAGTTGCTGCACTGACAGTGTGGGGTCACACGCTTTAATGCAATGCCATTGCTCCCCTGCCTGCCACACTGCCGTCGCAGTAGAAGTTGTGGAGGAAGCGTCCATGAAGACCGTTGGCCCTGGCTGCGGTCGGTCCTTGACCTTTAGTGGTATGTCTATGTCGACGATGGTCAGCAGCCGAGTCCAGGGTGGTTTTGCAGAGTAGGAGATTTCTCCTCCAAAGCCGGTGAGAGCAAGGGCTAGGTGCTCTGAAATTGCGGGTGACTCCGCAGACGGTTGCTTGCGAAAGGGAAGGTTATTCTCGTTGGCTCAGTTCCTAGGTGTCTCAAGGCGAGTTTCCTGCCTTTCCTGATGAGGTTGGCGACGCATTCGATTCCCGGGGAGAATGCACGAGCAGGTCTCCCGAGGACCACCCATTGGATCGGCCGGGACTTTTCGGAAGGCCCTTGTGCTAGTGCTCCCACTCCGCCCTTTGGCGTGAAGTGGACGTAAAGGTCCAGGGGCATGGCCAGGTTCCACCTGGCTAGCGTGCTAGTGGACATCTGCTGGTCGATGAAATCGAGGGAGCTCGCCGCTTGTGGTGTCAGTTCCTTGGGTTCCCAGGGGTGTTGTCCCTTCAGGAGGTCATATAAAGGGTCCATGACCTCGGGGGGGATCAGGACGACGTTGCGGACCCACTGCAGCGACCCCACCAGGCATTGCACACCGTGAAGTGTCTTGATATCCCGGTTGATCTTTACCTTGGGAGGAGTCACGTAGGAACTTGTGATTCCCACTCCCAGGAAGGTCACGCAGGGTCCTCTCTTGACCTTTGCACTTGCGATCTCGAAGCCATTGGCCCGGAGGGTTTCTGTGATTGCAGACACCAGGTGGTCCACCTGGCTCGTTGATGGTGCAGAGACTAGGATGTCGTCCATGTATTGAATGATGGTTGTGGCAGGGTAGGAGTGTCGGACTGGCATCAGCGCTCTGTCCACAGTGATCTGGCAGATAACAGGACTGTCAACTAGGCCCTGTGGAAGCACCCTCCATTGGAAACGGAGGTTAGGCCGATTACCGTTTGGAAATGCAACGGAAAAGGCAAAGCGTTCTCTGTCGTCCGGATGCAGGGGTATTGAGAAGAAACAGTCTTTGATGTCCAGCACTGCGCACAGCTGTCCCTCAGGGATAGCTGAATTCATGGGTAGCAGTGTCTGGACTGGACCCATGGGTCGAATTGTCTTGTTCACTTCTCTCAGGTCGTGGACGAGACGATAACCCTCTCCGGACCTTTTGGGGATTACAAACACAGGGGTGTTCCACGGACTGGTGGAGGGTTCTATGTGACCCTTTTGCAGTTCGCGGTTGACCAGTTCCAGCAAAGCTGCCACTCGAGGCTCTGACAAAGGCCACTGCTCCCTCCAAATAGGATCTGACAATTTCCAAGTCAATTTGATTGGCAGCTGAGGGTGTACAGCAGTGGCCTTTATGATAAATTTGTGATCTTGACTCCTAGCATAGCAAGGACGTCCCTTCCTATTAGTGGCGGAGAGTTTTGCAAAATGTAGGGGTAAATTGCTACTGTCTGTTCTGGTCCCTTGTTCGTGTGAAGTGTTATAGCCACCAGCTGGGTGCTTTTCCACGCCTGGGTTTGTCCCCCCACCCCGTTCACTGGAGGGACTTCCTTAAACTGTCAGTGCCTGGGCCAATGCGACTGGGGGAGAATCGTGCAGTCTGATCCCGTGTCTACCCAAAACTGAAGTCCTACGATGTGGGGGTCCTGACTGCCATAGAGGCGGCATGTCCCCCTCATCACCAGGGGTTCCTTCCCTATTTTCATGGCCAGGGCCACCCAGGGGTCCCGGTCTGGGGTGTCCCCTGCTGGTCCTGTAACGCTTGCGTGGCTTGTGGTGGTGAGGGGTGTGAGGGTACGGTTGGTGGTACTGCATAGCCCTGCCATTGTATCGCTGGCGGGGGTGCGATACTGACTGCCTCCTGTGGGAGCATAGGGTATGAAGGTCCCCTGCCCCACTGTGGGTTGGCATAGATGGGCCGTCTCGCATCCATAGCGGGAGGGGGCTGAGTATGGCCCGCACGCCCCCGCCCTCTCCCGTTTCCCCGGGGCCGGGATCTACAGTCCCTAGCGAGGTGACCTTTCCTCCCACAGTTCCAGCAGATCCCTCTGGGGCACTGCTGGGGCGAGGGTGTTGCCTGGGGAAGCTGTGCCAGTTGGGGGCAGCTGGCCGCGACATGACCTGACTGGCCACATCTGAAGCAGGCCATCGCACTGGTTAGGGTGTGGACGGCTGCTTGAAGTGGGGTCAGCTGCTCTTCCCTCACAACATGCTTAATCATGTCAGCCAGGCTGGCCCCGGCCGGCAGGGAACGCAATATATCTTTGGTTACGGTGTTACATTGCTGCTGAAGGCAGTCGGTTATCACCGGGCCTTTTGCAACAGCGGGTAAGTTAGAAGAGTCCACCGCAGCCTGAAGGCGGTCAACAAATTGTGTAAAGCCTTCACTCTCCCCCTGTTTGATGGTCGACCATGGTGTCGGTCTGGCCACAACCCTGGATGCGGCACGTATAGCTTCTCTGGCCGCCCGAGAAGTCGCCCTGACTTCCTCAATCCGAAGCTGCGCAGCTTGTTGCTGGGGTGTGGCTACTTCGTCATGCTTCCCCAACAATCTAGATAAACTCGACCCGTGGAGTAGCTGCCCTTCTCCCGCTGCCTGAGCGAGCATGGCTGTACATCGGTCTGTCCATTCCTGTTTAAATATTATCAAACCCGCCCCATCAAAAAGCATATGGCTTATTTGCACTATATCAAAAGGGAGTAAATCATCATTGCTAAAAAGACCATCCACGAGAGTGGAAACCACCCCTGAGTTAATTCCTTTTTCTGAAATAGCTTTTACTATTGTCTGAACGTCTTTGGAATTAATGGGAGTATATGTTCTTTGCTGGTTCCCCTGGGGTCCTGTAATTCTCACCGGGAAGGCATGCACCGACGCTGCGGGTGCCCATCCCGTGCATTCGATTTTGATTTTACCCCATTCGGTGAGTTCGTATTGGGGCTGGTTCCCGACTGTGTTAAAAGTTTTATTTGGTTTCGTCCAAAACCGCATTGATTCTGTTTTCTCTGCTTCCAAGTCGCTGCTGGACTCGGTGGGCTCCGCAGGGCGGTCTGGGGAGCTGTGGCTCCCTTCAGAGTCGGAAGTCGACTGCCAATGAACTTGCGGTTTCTGCTGCCATTTTGTTCGGCTTCGGCCCCGCTCCTCCCCTCGGGGGCGGTGCCGCTCCCGCCCCCTGGGTTTGCCCTGCCTCCCGCAGGAAGGGATCTCTCCCATATACGGTGGCATCAGTGGGCGCGGTTCCCGAGCGAGTGTCCACCCTCTGTCGCACCCCCACGCATGCGTGTCTGCTGGGATCCACGGCTCTCGGCCGGGCATGGGCTTAGCGCTGGTTTCCCGCGCATGCGCGTCCGCGGCTGGCCACGTTTCCGGGTTCTTCCCGCCACGGGCCGACGGGCTCCACCCCTCCTCCCGGCCACCCGCGCCATATTCAAATGGGTAGGGCGGCGGATCCCCTCCGCCGCTCGCCCGCGAGCCATTCCTCTCGATATTTCGGGCTTCTGCCGCCAATCCCTCCCAAAAGGACTGCGCGCGTCTCTCTGCTTCTTGCGCTAAGTCGACCAACGGCAGGGAAGGGATGGATGAGGGGCCCGCGGGCACCCCGGGGGGCTCTGGAGGTGGTCTGGGTCCCGGCGGGTCCCCCGAAGGGGTCAGGGGGTCCCCCGGGGAGGGATGGGATGCGCCCGGCCCCCGCGTTTCCCCCTTTTCAATCGGGTCGCCACCGGGGGGGGTTCGCGTTATCGCCCCCTCCCTCGGCTGTGGCGTGATTAACAAACAGGAACGTGCAGTGTTCCACGTCTCCCGTTCTTCTAATGCTTTGCGTAGGGCTGCTTCTGCCTTCCCCCACGCTTTCAGGCTTTTGCTGCTGCCCGTGGCTTTTGTGTCCTCTGCTAACGTGACAGTGCATTTCTGCCACGCCTCAGAATGCAATATATCTATGGGTCGATCAATGACCCCAAGCTCTAAGAGTCTCGTCAATGCGAGATTAAAGTTCCTGAGTTCACATTTGATTCCCCATTGCATATGTATCAAACTTACGACCTTCGCTATCGCTTCCATACGAATCGCGGGTCCCAGGGCGTCCCCCTGCTTCGTTACTGTCGTTCCGGCTCTGTGAGTGCTGTCCCCTGGCCAGGAGTACTCCCGTCGCCCGGACGTGTCGTTCCCGGGTCTCGGCACCACTATGTTGCCTTCTTGTGAAGGCCGCGATGACCTGGTATCGGAGTCCAGCACTGCGATCTCCTCCTTGGGATCCCTCGTGGCTAATAACAGACGCTAACACCAATGTGGTGGACGGTTAAAGGCCTTTATTGAGGGGTCTCAAGGGTATTTATGGACTAAGGGGCTTCTCTACGTCAGACAGGGGTTTGGCTATACTTTCTAGGGTTAGTATGGAGTGGAAAGTTACTGGCATCCATAGGTTAGGGGGGCTACACGTTTGGCTACATTCCAAGGGTGATCCTTATCTATGGGGAGAGGGGGCAGAAGGATTCCTGTAATTTTCCGTCACAGCCCGAAATCTTCCAAACGCCTGTCCCTAGCATACCACAGAGGAGCCACTGGCCAGCCAGAACAATGCATTAAATGTAAAATTGAGAAGAAAATGGGAATACATCAGTTTCTTGATTTACCAAACTCACCCAAATCTGCCCTAGGCTGGGATTTGCTGGAAAATTTCGAAGCAACAGTTCAGCTTAAAAAAAGAAAAATGAAATTTAAGGTACCTGAAGACAAGTTGGTTTTAGCATTAGGACTGACAATTGACACAAGACCAACAAACAATAATAACAACTCTTTAGAGCAAGTATTGCATCAGGTGTACCCAAGAGTAGGGGATACCGATAGGCCAGGAAAATCAAAATGAGCAGACCCTGTAAAAATCGAGCTACAGAAAAGAGTTAGGCCAGCAGTCAGAAAGCAATAGCCTTTAAGATTAGAAGATAGGAAAGGAATACAGGCAACGATCATTAAATTCCTGACATTAGGATTATTGGAAGAATGGGAGTCCAAATTTAATACTCCTAGATTGGCAATAAAGAAACCTAATGGAACTTAGAAACTAGTGCCAGATTTACAGGCAATTAATTATTTATGCCTGACTACCTTACTAGCTAAGCTTTGAGATGATTTTATTTGGTTTCCAGTGATAGATGTGAAAGATGCTTTCTTCTGCCTGCCACTTGCAGAAGAAAGTCAAAATATATTTGCTTTCATATGGGAGAACCCTAGCACAGGCAGGAAAAACCAACTTAGTTGGGCAGTATTACCTCAAGGGTTCAAAAACATTCCCAATTTTTGGGAATCAATTGGCTGAAGAATTAGAGCTATGGCAATCATGGCCTGGGGAAGGAACACTCCTACAGCATGCAGATGGTTTGTTAATTGCTACTGACACTACTAAAGAATGTTTTGAGCGGGCAGTGAACCTTTTGAATGTTCCTGGACTGAGTGGTTATCGAGTATCTGCACAGAAAGCCCGGCTGGAGCAGCAGCTGTGGCTGTGCCCCTCCGAGGGGGCGCTCGCAGTCCCTGGCTTGCCCTGGCACAGCGAGCGGCGGGGACACTCTCCCGCTCCTCGGGAGGCCGCGAGAGCGGCTGAGGCTTTCGCCTGCTGTGGACGAGACACCGAAGCCACGCTGGTAGGAGAAGGAGAGGGGACTCCAGCTGGGGGCACAGTCCAGCTTTATTAGAGAGCTCCAAGGAGATCTACAACCCAGGGCATCCAGAGAACTGGAGACAGAGAACTGGGCTGTGCAAGGTGTTATAAAGGGGAGGTGAACAGGGGAGGGGATGGCCCATCTGCCAATGGAATTCCAGGAGGGCGTGGGGAGCAGGGAAACAGACATGTAGGGGAACCAATGGGGGTAAACCGGGGGAGGGGCCCCGGTTCCTGAGCCTATCACTCGACCCTTGGAAGAAGTTTCTGGAGGGAAGGGATGGGCTGTGGAGTGACAGGCAGGACACAGGGGAGGGGGTGAGGGGATGACAAGGCAGTTTTCAGGGAACCAGGGAAGGAGGCAGCGAGATTGACATTAAAAAGGAGGGAGGAGGCAACGGGGGCAGAACCACTGTAACAGGGAGGACCTGCAGCAAACCAAAGTACAGCTTAATGCAACTAAAACATATAAGAACACAATATGTTAAAAACACCAATCACTTGTTTCCAAAATTTTAAAAGTTTAATAGTAATAAAATGGTTATAAAAATAGTAATACAATTAGAGTAATAATAATTTGGACAAACTGAATTAGGACAATATGAGGCAATAAAGACAAAGAGTTACGGACGTCCGGGTACCTTTTTCTGGGCAGCACAAGCCCGAAAAAGGACACCCGTCAACAAAGGATTAACCCTTAAAAACAGTAACCTGTTGCATATTCATACACTTCATACATGATGCATAAATTCCATTCAAACACAGGATTCTGTCTGGTCATCGTCAACTTCTCCTCCGAATCCTAATAGCGCCTTCGAGGCGGGAAGAAGTTGGTTTCTTCTGATAAGAGGGCCATAAATTCTTCTTCTCTGAAAGATTTAGGTGTCCTGTGGCTGCTATCTCACTGCGACTCCTTTCTTTTTAAAAAAAGTATCCTACATAGCATCGTTTCTATTTTAACAATTTTTTATAACTTAAAACTATATTTAATACAGTACTTAAGAAAACTAATACAGCATTACTTTCTAACACAACACATATAATATTCATTTTAAAATTTGCTAAAAGCCAATCATAAAATACATGCGTTTTTCACAAATCCTATCCTAAATCCCCTTTCTTTTAACCTTAGCAGCTTCCCACCATTTTGCCACCCTTTTTTTAAACCCTTTTTCTTCAAGCTCTTTGTATTTCTTAAACCTTTGTGCTCTACAATATCAGATTCCTTATCTGCTTGGCTGGCTGATTTCTTGGGGTTCCTTTGTGAGCTTGGCAGTGAGATAGCAGCAGTACAGTTAGCAAAAAAAAAAAAAAGAGGGAAAAGATCACCCCAAAAAATAAAAAAAAAAAAAAAGAAAGAACCTTCCTTAATTAAGGGAGGGCAGCAATAGCAATACATGATGGTTTTCAAATATCCCCAAACTTTTTCCTGATTTTGTCAAGTATTTAGCATTAGCCTCTTTATAGTATTCAAGGGAACATGAAGGGGACTAGCAGGAATTAACCAAACTAAGTAGGTACCGGAAATCAAATAATAGATAATTTCTCTGAGACTTAAAAGGAAGAAAGTATTTTACATTGCAATTACAGCTGAAGGTACCTGGGAAATATCAACCTGCTTAACTTCAGGTGTCTGAGCAGCTCCTGAGAAAGTGGCAGGACTGACCACATTTCTCAATAAAGCACAGGCTTTAGTGCCACAAAATCAGGGCCAAAAAGCAGAAAAACCCTTAATTTTTTTCTTAGTAACAAGCCCCACTAAAAGGGATCCCAGCACATCATTTCACTAGGGGAGGAAACAACACAGCAAGAAAGGGCTGATGTGGAAAATTGATGTCATCACATCCCGGGGGCTCAGCACACTTTTCCACACCATTCCTGGATGGGAAGCTGCTGCAGGGACGTGAGGTCCGTGCTTGGGAGCAGCAAAATCCGAGTGCTGGGCTGGCAGGGTGCCAGCAGCTGCTCCTGCTCCTCCTCTGAGTCACTGCCCCGTTACCTTGGCGAGCACAGCCACGAGTGCCTGAGAGCAGCTCCAGCGCGCAGAGAACGTCTTGGTTCCTGTTCCTCCAGCAGCACCACCCTGATTACACATTCTGCCCCCGCTGCTAATTAATTCAATAAAATCAGGAGCACGTCAGCAGTTGCAGAAGGGACTCGCCAGTTGGCACACGCTGCCTCCAGCCCCCTCCACAGCATCCCTGTGGAACAGAGCTCTTTTTCCTCAGCATTTCAGGGCTGGTGTTCCCCCTCTCCCAATTTTTGCCCTGTTTCTGGAAGAAGGCACCATAAAGAAGTTATTTGCACTAGGAGGGAACGTGTTTTGGGCTGATTTTGGACAAGAAGCCGGGTGGGACCTCATCCCTCTCCCCGATGCCTTGGGCTGCCACACTTTGGGTGGGAGTTTCTGCAGCAGCACCTGATCCTCTGCCAAGAAGCATTAAACCCTCTGCTTTTACCTCACAGCACTAATTACTTCTCCCAGGGCCTTTGATGCTGCTGAATAACTCATTAAATTCCCTCTAACCTGTCCCAGCTCTGGCTGAGGACACAGGGCCCTTGCAGGCCCAGAGGCCTCATGCAAAGCCACCCTGGTGCCACCAGGCAGGCAGCGTGTGGCAGGATGGTCTCACCCAGGACCCACCCACAGGGCTGCAAAGAGAAGGGAAAGCTCTGTCAAACATGCTGTAAAATCAGGCCGAGACATTGCCCTTGACCAGCTGTCTCTCTCTCCAGGCCCTGCTTCCAGGGCTGGCTGCAGCAAATGGGCTCTTGTGCCAACAGATCTGTCAAAGCCCATGGCAGCAATTCCCAGCCCTGCCTGCTCCAAGTGACATCATTTTGGTACCTGACTACTTCAAAGGTGAAAGCATATTCTCTCTAATTTGCTAAATTGACAAATTGACTCCTCTCAGGAGACAGTCTCATTGAAATCTTCTACTTCTTTAGCTTTGCACACTCAGCCCATTCCATTGAAAGATTTTACCTTAATTTCTTCTCCAGGAAAGAAGTAATTGATATTCAATTTGTGGCACTTTAAATGGGTATGTTGACTACAAAAATCCACTGCTCATCACATCGAAGGTTGATCCAAGAGTGCCAATTACTCCAGTAATGGAGATCTTTAGAGGGATGGGTGGAAAGGAACAGCATCAAAATGGATGGGTCTTCTCAGAGGAAGAAGCAGAATCTGGGAAGACAGCACAGCTTTAAATTAGGATATCTGCTGGGCATGGCAAGACAAAGCATGACCCATTCCTCATCCTGTCTCTGGATGTGATTCAACCCACTGGTCCCCAGCTCTGGGGGGTGTGGTGCAAAGTCTGATCCTCACTCCCCTGGCAAATGACAGAGTTGAGCTGATCTCAGCCTGGAATCCCTGTGGATTGACAGCAAGGACTCCTACCAGATGGAACTCATGGGTTTGCAACAAGCACAGCATCCACTGGCAGGGAATGATTTGCTCTTCATCCTTCCCACTCTCCAGGCATTTCTCTAGGAAAATCCACTCTCTAGTGGGGACAAAGCAGTAGAGATGGAAGGTTCTGTGTGCCCCAAAAAGCCAATTGTTCACCCCACAGCTATGCCACTCACAGCCACCAGCTCTGCACAGAGCAGGCAGCAAACTGGTGACTACTGGCACTGCCTGTGCTCTGAACTGGGAGCTGTGGATCAAGCTTCAAGTGTTTTCTAGGGGGAAGTATTTTACCCAGTTCCCTACAGATTCTGGTTCTGGCTCAGTCCCACAGCACCTCTGAGGAGTGTTTAGGTCACAGGGTCTCCCCAGGCTGCAGCTGGAGCTTGGGGCCTCCTTCCAAACTACAGCACAGCAAAAAATATGTACTAAGGTCACAATGAAAAATCCCCTGCTGGGCCTTCTTTAGTGTCCTCTCAACTCCTAATTCTGATTGTAAAATGCTGTTTAGGAAGATCAGATTGATCAAAACCAGGACACTTTTGTGGATTTTTGTAAAAATGCCTTTTGAAGCTTTAAGATGGAGGGATTTTCACTGAAGTCATTATTCTTCTTCCAAGTTTTTCAGCATCCTGTTGTTTTGATTTTCCACTCTTATCTCCTGCCAACTTTTACCTGCCCAGAGCCAATTGTTTTGCTGACAGCTGCCATGCCCATGTGCCATTTGCTGAGCATCACCTGCAGGAGGCCTCAGGTGCTCACTAAGGAAAACTCACTTCTTCATATTCTTTGCAGAACCAGGGAAGATCTTGCTTGCTCAGTTGGGCAGTGGAAGAGTTTTCTATTCAAACCTACTCTCTGTGGCATCACTGATGTATTTCTGACTCAGAGAAATCTGTTTCTTTTCTGCTCTTAAATAAGGAGTGAGCAGCTCCATGAGCAGCACCACAGCAGAGGAAACACAAACAGGCTGTTACTCAAACACCATCTCTGAAGGGATTGTGCTCCGCTTTTCAGATGAGATTAAGAGCTCCATTACAGTAGAGAAAGAGGCTTTCATTCAATCACACATAGAACATAAGAAGGACAAATGACAAAGCTCTTCAGAAGCAAATCTGTGTCAGACTGCTGGGTAAGGAGGCCCTTTAGGGGAGGCCTTCAGAGGTTTCTCCTGCCCTTCTGAAGAAATGACTCCTACATACCTCATCTCACCATGTGTTTCAGGAAAGCTCACAACCAGAATCCTCTGGGGCATCCAGTGTGCAAATCCCACAGACAGAAATACCCACTGGCCTCTGGATTTGCGGATGGGAACCTGGAGCTGAGGGATTGGATGCTTTTCCCTCCCCAGAAACCCAAGGCACTGCATGGCAGAGCTCCAAGTGGACAGCAAAGGGTTACAGGGCTGCCCAGAATCCTGCACCTGGCAAAGGGGAAGTCCAGCTTCAGTCACAGAGTTGTCACCACTTGATTTTGTTCCCTTGTTATTCTGCTCTCCTGGAATATATTAGGGTTAATTAAAGGCAGTTAGCTAATTGGATTGGAAGCAAGTGCTGCTTAAAAAAAAAACACAAAAAACCCCCCAAAAAAACCAAACCAGTGTTCCCCTTTGAAATGCCAGACAGGATATTCATTGAAATTCCCTTTGAAAAGCTATCCCCAAACCTCCTAATCTGTTGATGAAAACAGTCAAGGAAAAGTCAAGGAGAAAAGAACAAGCAATGTTTTTCATGAGGTTTCACCACTCGGGCAGCTGCAACCCTCATCAAGCATTATGATTGGGGATTGTCATTCCCAAACCAGGAAACCTTTCCAAGTCCCAAAAACTTCCACTGAACAGCAGTGCCAGAATGCCCCAAAGCTGAACAACAGTCCCATGAAGGCATAATATTTCCATCAAGGCCAGGATCAGATGAGTGGGAGAGGATGACTGGGGCTCTTCAAAAGCCAGAGCTCAGAGCTGAGATGTAATCTTGATATCCCTCTGGTTATCCAGAAAAGGATCAAGACATGTGAGGGAGCTCAGAAAGCCAGAGTGCTCAAAACAGCAGCATGTACACAGAAGGAAGAAGAGGAAATACAGCTGGATACTTCCTAATGCTCTTCTTTGGACTGACCTGGCGCAGTGAGTCACAGAAAACTTGCTCTAAACATGGGGGGCAGAACTGAAAATGCTCACTGGTAAGCAACAGAAAAAATTAAGAGCATATAGGAGTGAGTGTAGTCACAAGGACCTGGAGAAGAAAGAGCCCCAAAAGGCCAGACATGATGTAATATCATCCATAATAAGGGTAAAATACATGTTGCTATTCATCATGGATCCAAAGAATTCTAGAATGGTTTGGGTTGGAAGGGACCTTTAAAGGTCATCTGGAATGACAGAGTATTCAAAGCAAGAGAAAAACAGTATCTTAAGTGCCAGGGAAAACTGTACTGCAAGCAACTTCAGATTAGAGCCAAAACAGCAACACCTTATCTCTGAACTAAAGATTTATCAATAACTAATGCTGTCTGCCACTGAGGGGCACACTGAACCAGAATCCCTCCACTCCAGCTTTGCCATGCTGTGCTATCAAAGCTCCCCATGCTCCCCAGCTCCTGCAGAAACTGGACTTTGGGATGTGAGCCCAGCATGGCAGCAGCCCAGGTGAAGCATCACCACTTCTACAAAATAAAGCAGTTTTTACCTGACCATCGAGCAACACTAAACTTCTCTGGAAGCACTGGGTGCAGGATAATCAGGGACAGAAAAAGGATGTGTCTGTGGAGCAGAGGGCTGGTAAAAATTCTCACTAGGTTGTTAACAGCTGGTTTCATTAGTCTGCCTACAGACAATCAGAATTACTTAGTGGCTACTGCAGGGTGAAAAGCCATTTCAGTTTATTAATGTTCTCAGAGCTGCAAACCTGGCAGTGAAATTATTTTTAAAGTGGCTTGTAAAGTTTGTCTCTTCTCAAAGAACGTGTCAGACTGATCGACCAGGCTGTGAAATTTATGCCCCAATAAAAGGGAGTTTGAATGCAGTTTAATAGCACTTGAAATGTTCTGCTCTGAGAAACTGTCCCCAAAGTCCAGGTGGACCTTTCTCCATTGGAATCTTAGAAATTTGTAGAATAAGCCATAACTTTGGCATGAATTTTACAGGAGCATTTATAGCCCATGGGTCAAGAGCAAAGCCATAAAATGCTGCTCAAGCCCTGAGCTTTCTCACACCAGAGGTAAATTTGTATCTAAAGGTCTGCCTGGAGCCCAGGACTACTAAATTTGCTCTAGTAGAATTCTGTTCTAAAGCTTAGCCTGCAACAAAGGTAGACTTTTATCTTACCTTAGTTAAATATTCCCCCTAAACCACCATCAATTATAATTTCCCCACTAGAATTCATGGTTTGTCCACTCCTAATTACTCTTTCTTCTTGCCCTAAGCACAATCCTTACTCATCCAATAGGTTTGATGACTCTCATTAAATGTACTATTCTACAGACATATGTTGGATTAAAGTTTACCTGAATGAGAGCTTTATCCAGCTCCTGCCAGAGCTAATGGAAAAGATATTTCAGTTTATTCAAAGCAACTGTTATCTAGAAAAGAGGATCATGCTTAAATGATAATAAAAGTTCTGCCAGAAACAGTATTCCTTTGTTTCCCCCAACCATTCACTAGAAGCCCTCAGTCACTTAAGAACTTTTTAAATCATTTCTAGTATTCACTACATGGTCAATTCCTAAAGGAGCTCTGACCCTGCAGTGCAGTTAATGACCATCTCTGACAGATTTCTTACATGTATTTTTTTCCAACATTTTCAACAGTAGCTAACTGGGTGCCTTGCCCTTTTTATCTCCTGTTTCATCCATTTACTCTCACCCTCCATGGCACAGCACACGATGTTTCCACAAAACCAGCCTGCACCAGCCACTATTTCACAACTCACCCATAAAATCCCAATCTTTCACACTTCCACCTCTTCATCTTCCCATGCAGGGAGGGGAGTCCAGGTCAGCCAGATGCAAAAGAAGTGTTTGAAGCTGAAGTGTGATGAGGCACTGATTGCTTGATGAGCACAGGAGGAGGAAAGGTCTTGGCTGTGCCTTGCTTCTTAAATCATCCTCAGTTGTGCAGGAAAATTAAGGACAGAGCAGGGATGCTCCTCTGACCAGCTTGCCCATGGCATTGTTCCTGTCACCAAGTTAAAGACAGGCAGGTCACACAATTTCTCTTTCTCTGACTCCTGCTGGGATGACAACACTGAAAAATAGGAAAAACAATAATTATCAGGGATTTTCATTGTGTGAGCTCAGGATTCCCCATGCTCTTGCAAAGGGGACATGTTCATCAGGCAAAGGATATGAGAAGGAGCCTCAAATTGTCCAAAATCCCAGTAAAAATATTTTTTCCTATGGAAACCTTCACCAGAGCTGGTCACACTTCAGGCCCTTTGTGCACCCATTTCCTGACGTGCATCTCCCAGCGGGGTGTTCCCAGTGCTCCAGGGACCCAGCACAAACCTTACAGCCCCCACAAACACACCCCCAGGAGCTGCACCCTTCCCTCCAAACCTGGGAACCTGCAGCAGCCGCCTCTGTGCTGAGCTGAGCCTGTTTCTCCCCAAAACGAGGTGCTCAGTTTATCCTTGAAAAGATTGACAGCAGCATTCTTGCCTTCTTCCAAAGAGCCAT
Organism: Molothrus ater; assembly: GCF_012460135.2. Classification (NCBI taxonomy): domain Eukaryota; kingdom Metazoa; phylum Chordata; class Aves; order Passeriformes; family Icteridae; genus Molothrus; species Molothrus ater. Next base: position 174,204 of record NW_023416574.1, on the reverse strand, counting down.
TATTTCCCAGCTGTAATCTCCACACTGAGACTTTATTCCCTTCAAGTGTCCAAGTACACAGGCAGCATCAAGGAAGGCACTGAAGTGAGCCAAGTTTAACCCCAAAGAGCTCTCAGCTCCCTGTGGAAGCTCAGACAAGCAGTAGGGAAAGAATGAATGCTCCTATAACGGCATCTAACAGCCACAGGGCAAGTGAGAAGTTGGTTTTAGAGAATGAAGAAAAAGCACTAAGTCATAAAAGGTGAGAAAAATCTATCACTCCAACAGGTAAATGAAGGTAAACCACTTGAAGAGACAGACTTGAGATGGAGGGAAAAATCCCACAATTAATAGTGTCCATGACACCCAGAGGCAAAACAAGCCCAGGGGATCAGGAAAAAGGTAAGCATGTGCTCCAAACAACAGCAGAAATGAAGTGAGAACCCTGGAGGGAACACAAGAAAGAGGCACTCTGAAGACAGGAAAAAATGCCACCCCACAAGGTGTTTGTTTTGGTTTTTTTTAATCAAGACTCTCTTGTACGATGTGGTAGAAAAACAGAAAAATAAAGGTCAGGAGAAGTATGGTTTATTGGGAACATTCCTGCATAGCAGACAAGATATATCCTCATGCAAATTATTCCATGCAGCACTCACATGTTTAATTGCTGCTTTTCCTCTTCCTGGGGAAGCAGAGTTGCTGTATTTACTCCAAGCAATATTTTCTCCCTTCTCCCTGGCAAAGAACATGCTCCCATCGTGGCAAGTGCTCACTGGTTTACCTAATGCTCATCACACCCATGCCAAGGAGAGTGGAGCAGGTTAATTTATCACTTGTTACAATGATTAACTTGCCCAGCTGCCGGGTTCAAGAGCCCCAGATGCCTCAGGTGATACAGGATCACAGGAGGCCAAGCTCCATTGAATGAAGCTGCTGCCACACTGGCCCTCTTTGCCTGTCAAACACATTCAGCTGCTCTTGCACTGCCCTCTGAAAACCCCCATAAAATACAACTGAAAATCCCTCATCACCTGGGAGAAAGCACAGCTGGATTCTGCTCAGGGCATTTCAGACTAGATGGGGTATTTGTGAGCTCCCCTTGCAAAGGCAGCATCTCAGGAAAACCAGAAGTTTCTTTTCATGGATTCACCATAGTCAGGACACCTTCCCCTAGACCAGGTTGTTTCAAGCCCCATCCAGCCTGGCCTTGAACACTTCCAATGGTGACACAAGCACAGCTTCTCTGGAACCTGTTTTGCTCCTCCCAGATCTAAAATCATACCCAACTTAGCAGCCTCAGACACAGATTTCTATGAAATAGCTACATTTTTCTAGGAAAGAAATATGACAAACCTTGTTTGCATCCAACTTTGCAAAATCAACACAAGCTCTTCAGAAAGGGCTGCCACCCACTTTTCTTATTTTTTCCCATTTGGTGGAACATTTTCATTCTGTTGTTGTTTGGAGCAGTATTTTAATATAGCTGGCTGAGGCTGCTTAAAATAGTACAGCAAGATACTTGTGTGAGGGGTGGAAAGCTGAGCTCTTGCACATCCAATGTTTCTGTTGTTGGAAGTCTTCAATCCCACCTCTCTGGTGGGATGAAATAGGTGCTACTAATCCAATTTCTAAAGGATCATGCATCAAGCTGACACTATTTTAAGACTTAAAAAACCCTCAGCCAATTTAAACAAACCTCTGCTCCTTTCCATTTTCTCTGTTCCACAGGTTATGGCAGAAGACAGGAGAGAAAGATTGTTTTGGGAACAATGTTTTCAGGACTCTAAAAATAATGTAAAAACTGCTCTACCACACTCTCAGCTGTTACAGCCCCAAAAAGCACAGGCTGTCTTTGCTCTCAGAGTCACAATTGTGGTGGGATTTCTACCACACCACAGGACAATCAATTTCTGGTTTTCTCCTGGAAATAACTACAGCACTTGTGGGCAGCAAGGCAAACATGTGCCTCTTGTAATGGCCCTTGAAACTGGCCATGTGAAATGAGGTACACAAAGCCAAAGGCCAGCTGAACCTGTGATCTCTGAATGGCTCTCCACATTCTTCCCAGGAAGATGAATGGCAATCACTGTTCTGCCAGGGAAATTGCGTCTGCTTGGAATGTGGTGTAGAAAATGTGCTTGCTGCTCCTCTCAGAGCCAAAATTCCTACACATTTCTTGGAAGTCCTTCTTAGATAAGGACAATGTTCAGCTGAGTGAGAGTGAAGCAAAATGGCAATCCAGGAATAAATGTTCCTGTTCACAACATCCTCCATTCACATGGATGGTTTCTCACTGGCACACAGGAGCAAGGGAGGAACCCAAATGCATCATTGTACACAAAGTCAGACATGTTGAGGGATGAACAGATCTCCCAGGGATATGGAAACCTCCCCTGAAAAGCCAGTCCAGGGAGAGCCTGAGGTGTTTTGTGGTTCCAGGCATGAAGATGCTCAGGAGCTTCCACAGATGCTCAGGATGGTGCCTGGATCTCGCTCTGGCAATGCCAGTGGCTCAGCTGAGAGCTGTGGCAATGATTTACACTGCACTGAGAGGGGCCACAGTGCTGCAAGGGTCTTTCATCAGGAGCAAACAGCAGCCTGGAGGGTGGGGAATGCTGGATCTGTACCAGGGCTCATCCTTCACCTTCATGTGGAGCTGCCCCCAGAGTTGCCATGTATCACTTTTTATTTTTCTCCTGTTGGGTCTATTTTGGAGCAGCTGTTAGATGTGGCTTTTTATGGTGATCCTGTGGGAAGCAGCCATTTGCCTGCTGTGATATCCTCACAACTAATACTAACTCCTCATTGCCTTTGGTTTTATTTGGGGTTTTTTATCTGTTTGAATGGTTTGCGTGGGTTTGTTTATTTGGGTTTTTGTCTGCTTTGGTTTGAGCTTTTTATTTGCTTTTTTATAAATGACTGGTTAAGTTGGCATAGCCAAACTCAAGAAAATGTAAACCAGGCTCAACTTTCCAGAAATTCCTTTTGCCTGGGTTTAGCTGCACCCCCAGGCTCAGGATCACCAGTATATTTGCAGGTTTTACTCTGCATCATCAGCCTGTCCAGACTCTGCTTGGTGTTGCAGAAATGGAGAAGACAGTGGGCATTGTGCCAAGCTTCCTTTCCAACAGAAAAACCTGGGTCAGCATGACAGAAAAGAAGAAAAAAATAAAATAAAATTCACCAGTTAGAACAGAACAAGTGTCCCACCACTTTTCCCTCCACTGTTATTAATTTTGTACAATTTAGAGGCAAACCTTGGTCTAAAGCTTCCATCTCTCAGTTCCTATTTGCTACCCTTCAGCCTTGACATCCCCTGATCTGACTGACTGCTGTCCAGCTGGGGCTGGGGATGCTCAGCCTGGAAAGAGCCTGGGAGGCCTCACTGTGGCTGTGCAGGACTGGAAGGGTCCCACAGGAAAGAAGGGGACAGAGTGTTCAACAGGGCCTCTGCTGACAGGACAAGGGGGATGGCTTTCAAGTGCAGGAGGCTGATTGAAGCTGGATCTAAGGGAGCTGCTGTTTTACACTGAGGGTGGTGAGGCACCGGCCCAGGCTGGGCACAGAGGCTGTGGGTGCCCCATCCTTGGCAACAGGGCTCCCCCAAGGCCTGGGGGAAGATTGCTCAGCTTGGAACAAGATGATCTTCAGGGTCCCTTCCAAGCCCAACCATCCAGGGATCCCCGCTGCCCACTTCAGTTGGCCCTGGGCTCCTGGGAACTGTGATGTCACATCCCCCGTTCCAGGTGGAACTGCCAGCACCCAGCAAAGAGCACAACTCAACCACCGGCCCTTGTGTCAGCCCACGCTGCACTCTGCTCCTGTCCAGCCCTGTCGCCCTTCTTGTCACCTGCTCCCTCCATCAGTCCTGAGAGCTCCCTAGTGCCTGGATTTTGTCATCCACCACCGCAGGATGCTTATGTTTGTCCTGAGGAAGGTACGGTGCCATTCCATGGAGGGGGAACCCCCCAGCTGCCCAGGTGGGGTGCAGCTCTGTGGGATGGTGTGGGACAGGGACCCCACTCTGAGGTTTTGCCACCTCTGCAGGCTGTCACAGACAGAGAGGAAGAGATGGACGTGGATATCCAGACTCATCCAAAGGAGGACATGGAAATGGAGGAAGAGACTGGAGAGGAAGAGATGGAGGTGGATATGGATGTGGAAGAAGAAATGGAAGTGGATGTGGATGTGGAAGAGGAAATGGAAGTGGAAATGGAAGAGTACATTGAAGACATGGACATTGATGAGAAAGATGAGGAAGAGCCTATGATCTTGGGATGAAGACCAATGCCAGCAGCAGGACAGGCATGTGGTCCCCACAGGCAGAGTGGGTCCCTGCTGCCAGGCTGGAGCTGGGCTGGTCCCTGCTCAGGGACGTGGCACCCCGTGCGCTGGAGTCTGGTGCCATCCGCAGCCTGTCCTGCGCTCGCTCTGGGCCACACGAGCTCCAGCCCAGACCCAGCCAGGCTCAGCTCTGGCAGCAAAGTCCTGCTGTGCCAGCATGTGCCAGCCTGGGGGCACATGGAAGAGCCCTCTGTGCCTGACTGCAGTGACCACGGCACACTTGCTTTTCTTCCAGGACTGATGGACATTCCAGACAGGAATGCCACCCTTTTGTACATATGTTTTACAGTTTGATCTCTTCAGGAATAGGATTTAGGACTTTTTTTTGTCTTCTGTAAATACGTTTCATATATTTTTACTAGATAGGTTCTTATGTATATACGTTCCATGGATTGCTCTTGTTAGAAATATTCTTACATTGTAAAAGTGTTGGGTATTGTTGCTGTTCTTCCAGAAATAAACAAATTTTCTTTTTCACATCCCAGTTCTCTTTGCATTTACTTTGGGCACAGGCAGCATTTGCAAAGTTGTGGTTTCCACTTGCTCCAGGTTTCCAGGGCTGGAGGTCCCTGGAGGAGCTGGCACAGCCACGCCAGGAGTGAGGGTCCCTGTGCACAGAGGGGTCCCACTGACTGAGGTCACCCTCTGCCTGCAGTTTCTCTGGACACCCTTGGTAGCTGCAGGGGCAAATCCCAGCGTGTCCTGTGCCATGGGATCCCATGTTGGAGCAGGGCTGAGCCTGCCTGCTCCTGCAGAGCCTCAGCCATGGCTCTTCCCTGGGCAGCCCCAGGGCTGATGAGGGTGCACTGCAACCCCTGTTCCTGAGCACCCAGAGGGGCTGGAGCAGCCTGCAGAGCCTCAGCCCTACATGGACCAAGATTGCCCTTGGAAACCCCCTCTGTCCCCAGACTCTGGTACAAGCACAACAGGAATTGATCCTCCCAGTTAAAGGTGTTAATTGGCAACAATTTGTCCCTGGCACTTTCTAGTACAGCAAATGTCAGCACTTGGAATCCCTGTTCTGCACTCCCTGGTCAGGCACCAAAACATCTGAACCTGACAGAACATATTGAATTAGCACCAACCTGCAGAGAGCTATGGGGGAGAACCTACCCCCAAGCACCCAGAGAAACACTTGACATTGATAGTCTGGGGCAAGAGCTGAAACTAAAGCATTCTAATGCCAAGAGAGAGGATTTTTATTGCTGAATTCATTCTCCAAGAACAGGAATGAAAGCTTTTGGTGTCCTCACCAGCCACAGATGTGTATTGCCAAGGTTTGCTTCTGGGTTATGATTGATTTTTATTAATCTGCTCAGAACTCTGATGCTGTTCCTGGCTAAGGTGTAGAGATGATAGTTCAGAGCCAGATGAGCTCAGCACAGCTTCTGCAACACACAATTTCCAGACCCAGACATTCAGGCCATGCAAACTGATACTTTTTCATCTCTGTGCAAAGATCAGTATTAGGACATCACTGACGTACCACACACTTCTCAGAGCTGTCCCTTTCATCCAGCTCTCCCCAGTCACTTCACAGACTTCACTCCAAGCAGTTTCTCTCTGAGAGAGTTCAGTGGCACATGGGATTTAATCCTGGTTTTTCTTCATCTTCTCCTGAGCTGTCTCCAGACACGGTGTGTGGGCACTGTCTGACAGCAGCAGCATTAACGTGCCACCTCCCTGACACTGAGGTTCATGTCACAACTTTTCATCCAAAGCAGCAAATCAATGATTCCCACTGTGTCCCACACAGCTCCATGGGGAGTTTGTGTGGCTGCAGTTCCAGCACCAGCCCTAATGCACAGGAATTTCAGAAGATACAGAAGGAATCAGCCATTCACAGAGAAAAACATCAGTTTGCACGGCCCAGATCCCCACAACACTGCAGACTCTGCTAACCCAGAATCTGCATTTACACTTTGGTCTCTGGGCCTTACTTTTCCTCTCACTAAACTTCTCCCATTTTCCCCTCTTGCTCAGGTTCCCAAGACAATTAAAAGCAGCATTAGGAGCAGGGATAGGTAATGGGAACTGTCCCAAGGCTTGACAAAATTTCTCTTTTCAGGCCTGACAATTCCAGCCAAGGAGAGAGGAAAAGCCCGCATGAAAGAGGTGTGAAATCAAAGCAGTAATCAAATTTAGGTATAATGAGAGAAGCTGAAGAGGTTTTCCATGTTCAGAACAAGATTAGCAGCTCCAGGCACAGGAGGGATGCGACATTTTCCCCGCTGTAACAACTCTGTGATGCAAATTGCATCTCAAATCCTTCTCCCCAGCTCTGGGACCTGTTCAGCCACAAATGTGGTGCTGAATTTTTTAAAGCAAAGTGGAAGCTGGTCAGAGAGGTGGTTTGCAAATCAAAACCACAGAGGACAGCTTGGAAGCACTAGCAGGAGCAGAGAGAGGCAGAGCCTGGCCCTCAGGTGCAGCACAGCCTGAAACTCTAACAAAATAAAGAACTTGCCACTTGTTTTTTTCCTTCAGGAGCTACAGAAGGTGCTTGATGGAATCCCTGCCTCCTTCACACTGCATCAGCATGCAGAGGAGCACAAGGATGAAGATTACAGCACCTTCTGCTGCTGCTTCCATCTCTTGACTCAAATCTCACCAAAATCTGTCACTACTGCATGTAATGAGTTAATGTCTTAGTTTGTTCATCAAGACTATAGAAGGGGGAAAAGCCAGTAATAGAAAAACTGCAAGAATAGATGTGACCAACTAATATGCTGCAAGATGAATATAACGGGCTAATATATTGCAAAATAAATGTCATAAGGCTTAAACCACAAGCTGTCAGAAGCTAATATGTTGAAAGGCTAACTAAGCAAATGGGTAACTATATGTAGCTATGTGCCTATATATGGTCAAAGCTATTGTAAGACCTCGAGGAAGAGGACGTGAGCCTTCGTCCAGACGACCACCAGAAGGCAGAATAAGACCCCCTAGCAACTATTGGCGCAGACGCAGAGAACACCGGAAGGACACCCAACAACAACAGATAAAAAGGAGGACTGAACTGCCGAGTGGTGTGGGCCGAAGGAGGAGCAGTGACTCCCTGGCTACACCCAGCGCTCCCGGGTGGGTGCAAGCCTTTTGTTGGCTGCACCCAGCGCTGTAATTTGCCTATTATCGCTTGCTCTATCAATTAATAAATTATATTTTGTCGTGATACAGCGGGGGAATTGCAGCACACAATATGCGTGGATGACAAATCCCCAAGTTTATTGAAAACTCACACATATTTATATTGGTGTTAATGAAGCTTATACATATTGCAAAAGCTGAGCTCATTATTGGTTAAAGCACACTTAGATCAACCACACCTACTTCTATCTTCTAATGATTATTTTGTTTCTATGTTTGCATTCTTCTAGCTTCTCTACCTAGGATATCTACATTTTCTGGCAAGCGATTTTCTCCCCCGTCTTCCCGTTTCAGCGAAGGTCACTATGACCTTTGTCAGTGATTGGACACCGGTTACATAATCCCCAGCTTGTTTCCCCTATCCTTATCCATCGGTATCACATCGAAATGTCCTTTCTCAGCTAACCAATTATCCAAAAAGCTCTCTACATTTCCCCCGTTTTTCTGTTGAACAAGCATAGTTTGATTAAATGCGGTAGTTATCATCTTTCGCACCATATTCTGCAAGCATATACAAAAACAAGGCAAGACTAATACTAACAACAAAGCTACAATAGCTACTACAGTGCTAACCTTAACAATAGAGCGTAACCATGATCCTAAGTTTAAAGATTTGAGCCATCCATCAATACCAAGGCCTGATTCTACCTGTAAGTTCCCAGTTAACCTCCGTAACTCAGAGAGCTGTGAGTGAACAGACTGTGCATGATCAGAAAGATTCATGCAACACATGCCCTCAAATTCATCACAGCCATGGCCTTGTGCAAGTAAGAGAAAATCAATTGCAGCTCTATTTTGAAGTGTCGCATGGAGAACAGAATCTGCATCAAGCAAAAGACTAGAAATCGCTAAAGAAGTTGCATTTGTTTGTTTAGCAAGTCAACACCCTAACCTATTTAAAATAGCATGAGCACCTGCTGCTCATACCCCTGGAGCTAAGAAAGATACTGCGATTATGGCCGCTGGGGACTAAAACTTTACATCATCCCGGCAGTCAGCTGCAAAGGCATGAGCCATTCATTTGCTTCTACGATGGTGGCGGCTCATGTTCAGTATCATGGACACATTAGGTGTAAGTAGAGACAGCCGTCCAAGTGTACATGGTCCCCCGTGCAGCATTGATGGGATACCGGCCCAAGCACGGTCTCCACATATCAGGAAATATCCTGCTGGCAATTGAATAGGGTCATTGGATGAGACTGACACTCTCTTTGTTGTATAATTGCACCAGGCCGATGCATTTCGGTAGACAGCCATGCTGGAAGTTACAACATTAGAATGGTTCTTGACTGACAGCAGGCTTCTATGGTTAAAATGAATGCATGCATCTGCCATCACTGACCCTAACAACTCTAACTCTTGGGGTTCCTGTGGTGCTATAGGAAAGTGGGAAATCCACTGATCCCAATTATCCACACTTGTCCTAGCATTGCTGACCTTGCAAGTTGGCACATGTAAAGGGCACGGCCAGGGATCTGCTGGTAATCCAACCAAACAGGTTGTGAATGGATTGCCAGGAGAAGATAATGACAGGCAAATAGTCTCCTGTTTAGTCAAGTTTGCCAGGGTGACCCATATGTTAGTCTTGGGCTGAGGTGGGGCCCATGCCTGATGGTCTACACTGTCCCCAAAAGAAGCAAAAATTTAACAAAGCAATAACATAAAGTTTCTATCAAACACAGCTGCTCGGGTCCATTTAGCAGGTACCCACAGAGATCTTGTAGGGGTAGAAACACAAAGATATCTGCGGCCCCAATATAACACCTTAGCAGGACCTTGCCATTGTCCTGTTTTGGGATCTCTGTATCTCACCCATACATCTTTCTTTACACTATCTGTTTCATGTACATAGTGACGAATCACAGCAGGAACCTTATTTTCCCCAAAAACACACAGGTGGTTCAAAACAAACAAACACTTTAACAATCTCTCTTGTGGCTCTCTGGTATCCATATATTTACTCAAGTATCTTTTCAAGGTACCATTTGCTCTCTCTACAATCGCTTGCCCTGTAGGAGAATTGGGGAGGCCTGTTATGTGTTCTATCCCCCACATCTGCAAAAATTGCTTTATTCTTTTGCTACAGTAAGCAGGCCCATTATCTTTCTTGATGCGCTGTGGCACTCCCATTACTGCAAAACAACTGCTGAGATGTCTCTTTACCTGCCCTGCTTTCTCACCAGTCTGTGCTGTGGCCCATATAAAATGACTGTAAGTGTCTATGGTAACATGTACGTACTTCAACCTCCCAAACTCTGCCACATGTGTGACATCCATCTGCCAGGTCTCATTTGTGCTCAGCCCTCTCGGGTTAACTCCCAGACCTAAGCCACAGCCTCCATTATGATGACTACATATAGGACAGGCTTTGACTATTGCCCGTGACTCCTCCATAGATATGTGAAATTCTCTATGAAGGCCTTTTGCATTCTGGTGGAACATGGAGTGTGCCTCTCTGGCTATGGTTTGTTTGGGAATCGGAGTTGCTTGTGTGATTGAGACTAATTTATCTGCTCGCATGTTACCTTCTCCCAGACCAATATCCCATTTGTGACTTCTGATATGGATAACACAAAAAGAATGCTTTCTTAGCTTAATTGCTCTCTGCAGTTGCATAAACAGCTCATGTAACCTCCTGTTCTGAACCTCTTTTATAGAGGCATCCTCTATTCACTCACACACACCTGCAACATACAAAGAATCTGTTACAATGTTAAGAGGTCCAGAGAAATGCATCATGGCCCATACAACAGCCAATAGCTCCATCGTTTGCAAAGTGTCCAACTCAGTAGCTCGGAGTATATGATGATGCCATTGTCCCTCTTCTCGCCAGGTCACTGCAGCAGTTTTGGATTTTCTTCCTGCATCTGTGTAAGCAGTTATAGCATCCGATAAGGGCTTTAGCGATCTTTTTGGGCATTGAATCCAACCCCATTGTCCTATCACGACCCTTTTTGAGCAAATCAGCTAAAATCTCAATTTTCTGAAGAAGGGTTTTATGTTGTTGAAGTGGAGGAGATATCCATTCCAAGGCCCATATCTCCCCCGTTTTTCTGTTATGCTGAGTAAGTGCACCCAGTAAAAATTTTGGTTCACACCAAACTGTCAGCTGTATAGGGAGATCAAGATCACGTCTCCAAACACTGCCTTGTGTGACACAGTCCAATATCTGCTGCAGTGTCTCAACCTGTTCAGGGGTTATATGAACAGGCTGTGCCGGATCAGTTCCCTTTAACAAAGGTTGAAGTTCATCTAACAGTTCATTGTTCGATTCGCATAGGTGGAAAAAGAGTATGCACCATAATGGAAATCTCCCCTGTATAGTCAGCGTCTATTATTCCAGATAAAACAAATAATCCCATCATTGTAGCCGAGGAACGACCTAAAAGCAAAGCTCCCATAGGTAATCCATCAATAATGAGTGGTCCCTTCACTCCAGTTGGAACCTTTTCTGGGTGAATAGACAGCAGGGTTACTGTGGCTGCTGCTTGTGTCTGGGCGCGGCGGCTGGTGGCCGGGAAGCAGAACCGTGCCGGGCAGCCGCGGGGCGGGCGGCCTCACTGGAGCCCGCTTCCCCACGGGGGGTGGGAGGCCCGTCCTGCCGCCCCCCCGGCTCGGGGGTCGGGGCGGCTGCGGAGCGGAGCGGGAGGCGGCCGCGCTGCAGCTGTTAAGTCACCCAGGGCCAGGGCCGGCACGAGCCCCCCCGGTGGGGTGGCCGCTGGCCGCATTGCGGCGGGGAGGCTGAAGGCGCGGACGGCACGGCTGGAGTACGCGCGGGGGGGGGCTGCTGCCCGAAGCAGGAACAGATAGCTGCAGGGAGCTGTTGTCTGGAGCGGGGACTCGTGTCGGCGGGGAGCCAAACCAGTCTCCCTAACTCCTGTTTCATTCACGGGCTGCACTAGCCTGCTGGGCAGCTCTTTCCTCTGCCTGGTATTTCAACAATTCAGCATGCACGACTCAAGATAAATTTCCCAACTGTCCCGCGGCTTTATCAGCATCTATGACTGCATGCCACAACTTATTCCTAAATATACGGCACTTTGATAACCTATGCACTGTGCGAGGGTTTTAAAACAGTCATTGTGCATACTCATGAGCTAACAACCCATGAAGCTCTTTCTGCAAATCTATACCCCTAACCTTACGCTTCTGTAAAAAGCTAGGAAATAAATCATATGCTGCTTGCCTCTCTTTATCCGTGTTGAAGATAACAGCGCGCTTCTTGCAGCCCTTTCAGGCTTCCGGCAGCACGTATCGGCCGGGCTCTCCTCTGAGGTCACCCGGGGCCCCGCACTTTCCCTCTTTTCAGCGGTGCTTTTGCCGTCCTCAGCTGCGATAGGACCCGAACCCTGTACGCCGCTCGACCGTTGCTACCGACGAAGGAGAACGTCCGGGGTCACCATTTGTCGAGATCGGCGGAAGAAATGCCTCACACAATATGCGTGGATGACAAATCCCCAAGTTTATTGAAAACTCACACGTATTTATATTGGTGTTAATGAAGCTTATACATATTGCAAAAGCTGAGCTCATTATTGGTTAAAGCACACTTAGATCAACCACACCTACTTCTATCTTCTAATGATTATTTTGTTTCTATGTTTGCATTCTTCTAGCTTCTCTACCTAGGATATCTACATTTTCTGGCAAGCGATTTTCTCCCCCGTCTTCCCGTTTCAGCGAAGGTCACTATGACCTTTGTCAGTGATTGGACACCGGTTACATAATCCCCAGCTTGTTTCCCCTATCCTTATCCATTGATATCACATCGAAATGTCCTTTCTCAGCTAACCAATTATCCAAAAAGCTCTCTACAATATTTAATTTGGACTCACTTGTTGGTGGTTGGTTCCTCACCGCAACTTATAACAAATTGGTGCCGTGACTTGGATCGGGAAAATTCTTGGAGAAGAGAACCTGTTGAGGAGGCGCCCCACCTCACGGTGGCCCCAAGGTTGCCATTCTCCAGGACCCCCGACTGATGAACCCAAATTCGATAATAGGCAAATTGAAGGCCGGCAACCCCATAATCTTTGTGCATGACATCTGGTCAAGACGCAGCGAGGAGCGTGAGTATAAGCGGGGATAGTGTCCGGTTGGGGTTGGGATCCCAGAGTGAGGCACTCCTGGAGTGCGGTGTGTGAGACGTCCTCTGGACGGTGCGAGTGCGGACCCCTTATAGTGCGGTTCCCAAGTACCCGCGAGGGACTGGGCCACGAAGCGAGAGAATGTGTGAAAGAAGAAGCTCTGGGAGGGGACAAGGGAGGAGAAAACCCTATAAAGATACTCCGGAAGATGGGACAGGGGAAGAGCAAGCCCCCTAATCCCATAAAGAAAGGACCTCGCATAGGGCTCCCCTCAATACCTCCAGATAGCCCTTTAGGCTTGATGATTAAGTTCTGGGATACGTACCCCTCTAGAAGGGGGAAGGACCGAGCAAAAATGATCCATTACTCTATGGAGGTTTGGGGAGGGAAACAAATCAGGGCGGATAACCTTTACTGGCCTGTGTTTGGAGCATGTGAGGATTGGATCTGTCAAGCCCTGAACACATATGTTAATTCAAAGGAACCATTTAGTGCAGAGGAAAGTGAATACGCTGCCCTATGGATTGTTGGTGAGACCCGTTTCTCCCTATTTGTATTGAAATCTGAGAAAAAGAAGAAGAGATCAGGAGATAATTGGGAAATGCCTGATCCTTCTCCCCCACCTTATTTACCACCTCCACAAAATCCTGATGTACCACTCCCTCCTCCTCCTCCCCCGTCGCCACCTCCTGCACCCCCTATTCAGGACCTCAACAATGTCGAGTTAGAACCTGATTCTCCCCAGGAAAGAAGAAGAATAACTAGGAGCCAGTCCCAGCGGGTGCAGGCCGGGCTCCTTTCTTCCATTAAGAGAAGTAGGAGTGGGCATGATTCCAAACCCCAATGCAGGACAACCAGGTCATCCTGCTCAAATCCCAGGGGTAGGATATGTGATGGCTCCTTTGAATTCAGGGGATGTCAGGGAATTTAAGAAAGAAATGGGACATCTCTTGGACAATCCACTAGGGGTAGGGGAAAGGGTGGATCAATTCTTGGGACCTAATATATATACCTGGGATGAATTACAATCCATATTGGGAATTTTGTTCACACCTGAGGAACGGGGAATGATAAGAGCAGCTGGAATGAGAGTTTGGGACCGGGATCACCAACAGGGGCCGCAGGGGGACATGAAATGGCCACTCCAACGTCCTCATTGGGATAATCAGAATCCCGAGCATAGAGCTCACATGAGTGACTTGAGGATGATCATTATTCAGGGAATAAAAGAATCTGTCCCTCGAGGAAAGAATGTAAGTAAGGCATTTAGTGAACAACAAAAGAAGGATGAGGACCCCACTGAATGGTTGGAGCGATTACGAAAAGGTTTCCAGCTATATTCGGGAGTAGATCCCGATTCGGAAGTAGGACAAGCTTTGCTGAAAATGCAATTTGTAGCCAAGACATGGGTGGATATTAGAAAGAAGCTAGAGAAGATGGAGGATTGGCAGGACAGAGGCTTAGATGAGTTGTTAAGGGAGGCCCAGAAGGTGTATGTCAGAAGGGAAGATGAAAGTCACAAGCAAATGAGGATAATGGTGGAAGCAGTAAGAGAGGGTCAAAAGAAGGGGCAAATGAGTCAGAGAGTTCCAGGTATGCAAAAGAAAGATCAGGCAAGAGAAAAGGGGGGTGGTGTAGTTTGCTATTATTGCGGGAAGAAAGGACACATGCGACAGGAATGCCGCGAAAGGCAAGCAGATGAGAAACTGTTTCGGGACTAGGGGTGTCAGGGGCTCTACTTGCTGGGGAAAAGAGAAACAACAGAGCCCCTGGTAAAGCTTAAAATAGGTCCCCAGCAACAGGTATACGAATTCCGTGTGGATTCGGGTGCCGAACGATCTACAGTACAAACTCTCCCTAAAGGATGTAATCTGTCTGCAGAAGTAGTGCAGGTAGTGGGAGCTAAGGGGAAACCCTTTGGTGTACCTATGATAAAAGATGTGGTAATTGAAGGGCCTTCTAAAATAGGAATAGGGTCCTTATTGTTGGCCCCAGAAGCCGATTATAATCTTTTGGGGCGGGACCTTATGATTGAATTAGGAATAGGGATAGAGATAATTGAAGATAAATTAAGTGTAAAATTATGCCCTTTAAGGATCAGTGATGAAGAAGAAATTAACCCAGAAGTTTGGTACACTCCAGACACTGTAGGCAGATTGGATATTCCTCCTTTTGAGGTAGCCATTAAAAATCCCGAAATTCCTATCAGGGTAAAGCAATACCCCCTATCCAGCGAAGGGGGGAAGGGATTAAAACCAGAAATGTAATGGCTATTGCGGCAGGGGTTGCTTGAACCTTGCATGTCACCCTTCAATACTCCCATATTATCTGTTCAAAAATCAGATGGAAGCTATAGGTTAGTACATGATTTGAGAGAAATTAATAAAAGAACAGTTGAAAGGTTCCCTGTGGTAGCTAATCCATATACCTTACTCAGTAAACTGGGGCCTGAGGACAGGTATTACACAGTGGCAGACCTTAAGGACGCATTTTGGGCTTGCCCACTTAAGGAAACATCATGAGATTATTTTGCATTTGAATGGGAAGACCCAGACACACACCAGCAAGCAACAACTTCGATGGACAGTATTGCCCCAGGGATTTACAGAATCCCCTAATCTGTTCAGACAAGCGTTAGAACAGATCCTGCAGGAATATCACCCCGAGGAAGGGACCACCTTAATTCAGTATGTGGACGATTTGCTAATAGCAGGAAAAGAGGAAGAATCAGTAAGAAAGGGAAGTATAAAGTTGTTAAATTTCCTTAGTTTCAAAGGGCTAAAAGTTTCAAAATCTAAATTGCAGTTTGTAGAGAAAGAGGTAAAATATTTAGGACACAGGTTAATTGAGGGAACAAAAAAGTTGGATCCTGACAGGGTCCAGGGTATACTCTCCCTTCGTGCCCCAATGATAAAAGGCAAGTTAGACAACTGTTGGGGCTATTCGGATATTGTAGGCAGTGGATTGAAAATTTTAGTAGGAAAACCAAATTCCTGTATGATAAGCTCACAAAGGAGGGACTAGTTAAGTGGTCTAAGGAAGATGAGGAACGACTGGACATATTAAAGATATGGTAAAGCTGGTGAATGCTCCGGTTCTCAGCCTCCCCGACCTCAGAAAGCCTTTTTATCTGTTTGTCAATATGGATGAAGGCACTGCATATGGGGTATTAGCACAAAATTGGGCAAGGAGCAAAAAGCCTGTGGCATATCTTTCCAAATTATTGGATCCTGTTAGTCGGGGATGGCCAACTTGTCTCCAAGTAATAGGGGCAGCAGCGCTATTGGTGGAGGAAGCCAGCAAGGTTACCTTTGGAGCAGAGCTGCATGTACCATCTCCACATAATATTAGGGGAGTTTTACAACAAAAGGCTGAAAAGTGGATCACAGATGTGAGGCTCCATGAAACATGAAGGGATACTACTAGCATCCCCAAAATTAAAATTAGGCACTACATCCCTTCAGAACCCAGCCCAGTTCCTTTACGGGGAACCTGAAGAAGAACTCACTCACGACTGTCTGCGGAACATTGAGGAACAAACAAAAGTTCGCCCCGACCTAGAAGAAGAAGAGTTAGAAATGGGAGATAGGCTGTTTGTGGATGGCTCCTCTCGAGTAGTGGAAGGGAAAAGAAGGTCAGGGTATGCAATAGTGGATGGCAAAACCCTTTCAGTGGTAGAATCAGGACCCTTGAGCCCTAGCTGGTCAGCCCAGGCATGCGAACTCTACGCTGTCTTACGAGATTTGGAACGGCTTAAGGGCAAAACTGGAACTATCTATACAGATTCTAAATATGCGTTTGGCATCGTACACACTTTTGGAAAGATTTGGGAGGAAAGGGGACTAATCAGTTCCCAGGGCAAGGGATTAATTCATGAGGAACTAATATGAAGAACCCTTAAAGCCATAAGAGAGCCTGCGGAGATAGCTGTTGTGCATGTTAAGGGCCACCAAACAGGAATTGGAGCCACTACCCGAGGGAATAATTTAGCGGACCAGGAAGCTAAAAGAGCAGCTTTGATGACACTCCAAGAACGTAGTATTGTGAGATCTAGAGAAAATTGTTCTACATGTGGTAAAGATTTAGAGGAGACCCCCTGTTATGCTTGCTGGAAGACTTTTGGGACCGAGGCTATAAGGTGTTCTTGTAACAACCCAGAGAAAATCCGTTGTTGGTATCATGGCTCAAAATATATCCTAACTTTCTCTGCAAAGGAACAGGAGAAATTAAAGCAGATGGGAATACAAGAAAATAAAGGGAGTTGGTTGTTACAGGATGGGAGGGAAGTGGTCCCAAAGGCCTTAGCCCTAAGAATACTCCAGGCAATACATGAGAAAACACACTGGGGCACACAAGCATTAATTGATCAGTTTGCTATAAAATACATGTGTATTGGGTTGCATAACTTGGCAGAGCATATTACTCACCGGTGCCTCACCTGTCAGAAGGTTAACAAACAGCACCAGAAGTCCTCGGTAATGGGGGGGAGGGAGTTGGCCCATAGACTGTTCTCCCATGTACAGATAGATTTTACAGAATTACCTAAAGTAGGATGATAGAAATACTTATTGGTCCTGGTAGATCACCTGACCCACTTTGTAGAAGCCTTTCCCACTGCTCGAGCAACAACCCATGTGGTGGTTAAAACAATACTTGAGGAAATAATTCCTAGATATGGCTTGATTGAAGTGATACATTCTGACAGGGGCCCTCATTTTGCTTCCAAAGTAGCGAAAGAAGTTTTTACTGCTTTAGGAACACAATGGCAATATCACACCCCATGGCACCCTCAGAGTTCGGGCAGAGTAGAGAGAATGAATGGAGAAATAAAGAGGCAATTGACTAAAATAATGATAGAAATGAGAATGTCCTGGCCCAAATGTTTACCACTGGCCTTACTGAATATCCGTACCCAGCCACGGACATATGTAGGGATTTCCCCATTTGAGATGTTATATGGAATGCCATATGACATGGAGGCACCGGCAGATCATCCTTGTCTGGAAAATGTACAGATAAACCAATATCTAACCCATTTGATGAATAGGAGAAGGGAGCTCCGTGATGAAGGGTTACTAGTGCAGAGATCCCCCTTAGATGTTGCCCTCCATCAAATCAAACCTGGGGATAAAGTGTTGATTAAGACATGGAAAGAAGCTTCCCTAACACCTTGTTGGGAAGGTCCGTATGTGGTATTGCTTACCACAGAAACTGCCATTCGAACGGCTGAGAAAGGGTGGACTCATGCTATTTGAGTAAAGGAACCAGTTGAATCTGAGCGCACACGGAAAGTAATGAGTCAGCCCGGAAATCTAAAGGTTCAGCTCAAAAGAGACTAGTCCTCACCTAGGCAGGGTGAGGAAAAACCCGGCAGGGACTACGGAAAAACCAGGAACCAGCGTAGTGAATGTGTTGGACAGATTTTGGCCAGTTTGGCTTGGACTTTGAATATTAAGATATTGTACCCTAGAGACTTTAAAACAAAACAACCGTATGGACAAATGGAACTACCAATGTGGCAGCCTGCCCTGCTTGATGATAGATTGTGTCCAGAGGCGCGTGAGAGGGAGCAATTTTGCTGGAATCTCTTGGAAGAACGAATCCTCCAATGGTGTAGGGATATGCTATCTTTAGAGTCTGAAAGGGTAACCCTTCAAGATATACAATCAGAATATTTTGCAAAACAGTTCAAAACATTTAAATATTTAAAATGTACAAAATGCACCTTTTGTACCCCTTGGATCCTGCTCGAATGTGGTAAATGTAGAGCACTAAAATGGATTTATGCTAGACGTTTATTTTATAATTTATGTGCAGAGTGTTATCAGGAACACCGGAGGAACTCTATGTGGGAAAGACAATTAGAGTGGTTTATTGGTGGGCCCAGGTCTGTTCAGAATATACATCAATTATTTGAGAACAGAGAACAGGCTTACCGGGCAATCAACGCCGATGAAATCTGCACATATGTTACTCTTTTAGTTTATTGTAAGAAATCACACATAATCACTTTTGAGTGTGATAAAAATGTATTTGTGCCTTATCCTTATTCTGTACTTAGCATTAAGTGGTATGCTGAGAACGAATATTGGTGCCAACGTCGCCTGCGAGTTTATTCCTGAAGACCAACAAAAAATTATGGATGCTAGATATATTGCAGAATTGGGGGGTGGGAATGTTATCCTTTTGTATGCCTTTGTTTGCAGGATTTGCCAAAAACGGTGGTGGGTCCAATACCACCAAGAAAGACCTCCGGCTGGTATTTATAGAGGGTGTTAAAAGGGGAATTAACAGAAACCATTCTAAGATTAGGGGAGCTTTTGGGGGAGTGGGTAAGATATGAATTTTTACAGGCAATAGGGAATCTTTACTAAGGGGTCTAAATTCAGAGGCACGTTGCTCTCATGCTAGTAAACCCACTCTCTTCGTAAAAAGGAATACTGCTGGAAATGGATGCCCTGTATTATTGCAGTTCTCCTTTGGAAAAGGGATTGGGAACCGTATCGAGAAAGGCAAGAACAAAAGGGATCCCTGAGCAAATACCTCTGCTGCCGAGAAGATGGTTCACCCCGTGGCCCGATGCAACCGGATCGACGGGTGAGGCAGAGAGGAAAAGGTAAAGGGACCTGCGACCCACGGTGGAGCGTGCTTACTGCCTCTCGAATACTGAAGTTCCCTTGAGGACTAACACACTCCGGGAATCCGAAAGGACAGCTCCCCAGGGAAATCAAAGAGTATGTAAGATCTTTAGAATAGAACCCCACCCTTTTTGGCAAATCTGTGATAGGGAACATAGGAATAAGTAACTAGAAATATAGAGGGGGGGGAGAACATGTAATTCAAGCAGATACGAGATTCACTTAAATCTATTATAAGGGTTTTGTTTGCAGGACTGGATCCTTGAACGCTCCCACAACCCGTATATCCCAGTTTTTTTTAGAAAAAGCAGCCAATCATCAAGCAGATCAGCAACTTTCAAGGAATCTTACAATAATGAGATCCAAGCGGCAATGGTACCTCTATGTGATCTTATTTTCAAGATTAATCAGCAGAGGGCAGACTGATACAGAATACGACCCTTACCAGCCATTTAAGTGGGTTCTACACCACCTTTCAGACGAAATTGTTATCAAAGAAACTATTACATCAACCGACCCATCTTTTGAATTTAGATTAAAGGACATTTTTCCCCTACGACTGGGATTTCCTCATTTTGGAGAACAAGCACTGCACCAAACCTACTGGTGTCCTGCTTCTAACCCAGGCAAAAGTTACTGTAATTATCCTGGGTACGGGTACTGCGGATATTGGGGTTGTGAGACCATTGTAACAAGTAATAGATGGCAACCACAGCAACCTGATAAGTTCCTGCTAGACAAGTACGCTCCCCGTGGCTGTCGCGAACCACTGTTCGATAGTAGCAAACAGGTACATATGCCCCGGGATGGGAGAAAGCACACTTGCACGGGTTATACTATGACAATTCTGCAACCAACCCATAAGAGTTGGGCCACGGGAAGAGTATGGTCGGTATTTGCTCGCGCCTTTCGCGATATTTGGGTGAACATACAAATTGTCCGACTTTTACCGTTGATACCCCGACCAATTGGACCCAATCCAATTCTTACAGCAGGTGGGCCCAAAAAGGGAGCCACGGCTAGTCAAAAGGTTACTTTTAATAATCCCTTAGAGACTTCAGCTTTTTACGAGCCGTTTCTTAGTGTATTAAATGCTCCCTTTTTATCACTGAATCAATCTAACCCAAACCTTAAGAAATCATGCTGGCTATGTTATGATGTGAAGCCCCCCTTGTATGAAGGTATTGCCCTCAATATCCCCTTTAACCACTCAACAATGGAGAATCCACACCAGTGCAGATGGGACACTCCCCGGAGAGGGATTACCCTAAGTCAGGTCACAGGCCAAGGCAAATGTTTTGGTAATGCAGCCTCAGCAAGGCGGATGGGCAATTTCTGCACCGAATTTATCATGCCTAAGAGTAAGAACTATAAATGGGCAATTCCGGCCACATCAGGAATGTGGGTATGCCAGCGATCTGGGGTAAGCCCCTGTATACTCCTTGATAGATTTGATAATGCTAACAACTTTTGTATTCAAGTTTTAATCGTCCCAAAGGTCCTGTACCACAAGGAAGAGGAGATGTATCACCCCTTAGAAGAACCAGACTGAATCCAAAAAAGGGAGGTAATAACGGGAATAACCATAGCAATGCTCCTCGGTTTAGGTGCTACCTGTGCAGCCACAGGTATCTCTGCCCTTGCAACTCAACAGCAAGGGCTCTCCCAACTACAGATGACTATTGATGAGGACCTACAGAGAATAGAGAAATCAATTTCCTTCCTCAAAAAATCTCTCTCTTCACTTTCAGAAGTCACCCTACAGAACAGACAAGGGTTAGACCTTTTGTTCACGCAGCAAGGAGGGCTATGTGCCGCTCTAAGAGAAGAGTGTTGTTTTTACGCGGACCATACCGGAGTGGTCCGAGACTCAATGGCTGAATTGAGGGAAAGGCTGGCACAAAGGAAGAGAGAAAGAGAGGCCTAACAAGGATGGTTCGAGTATTGGTTCAACCAATCCCCATGGTTAACCACCCTACTCTCTACAATAGCAGGACCAGCAATTATGATAATTCTTGAGCTAACTTTTGGACACTGCATATTTAATAAAATACTTAAGATAGTGAAAGGAAGGTTAGAGGCAGCCCATCTCATTTTAATCAAGACCAAATATGAACCGGTAGAAAATCTAGAATTGGGAGAGGAAGCCACCTTGAGTCAACTTGCATTAAGACGATTTGATGAACAAAATGGGTAAAAGAAAAAGGGGGAATTATAATGAGTTAATGTCTTAGTTTGTTCATCAAGTTGCTAAAAAGACTATAAGAGGGGGAAAAGCCAATAATAGAAAAAAACCCACAAGGATAGATGTAACCAGCTAATATGCTGCAAGATGAATATAATGGGCTTATATATTGCAAAATAAATGTCATAAGGCTTAAACCACAAGCTGTCAGAAGCTAATATGTTGAAAGGCTAACTAAGCAAATGGGTAACTATATGTAGCTATGTGCCTATATATGGTCAAAGCTATTGTAAGACCTTGAGGAAGAGGACGGGAGCCTTCGTCCAGACGACCACCAGAAGGCAGAATAAGACCCCCTAGCAACTATTGGGACAGACGCAGAGAACACTGGAAGGATACCAAACAACAACAGATAAAAAGGAGGACTGAACTGCCGAGTGGTGTGGGCCGAAGGAGGAGCAGTGACTCCCTGGCTACACCCAGCACTCCCAGATGGGTGCAAGCCTTTTGTTGGCTTCACTCAGTGCTCTAATTTGCCTATTATCGCTTGCACTATCAATTAATAAATTACATTTAATTTGGACTCACTTGTCGGTGGTTGGTTCTTCACCACAACTTATAACAGTTCTGCCCCCATTGCCTCCTCCCTCCTTTTTAATGTCAATCTCGCTGCCTCCTTCCCTGGTTCCCTGAAAACTGCCTTGTCGTCCCCTCAACCCCTCCCCTGTGTCCTGCCTGTCACTCCACAGCCCATCCCTTCCCTCCAGAAACTTCTTCCACGGGTGTCGAGTGATAGGCTCAGGCATCGGGGCCCCTCCCCTGGTTTACCCCCATTGGTTCCCCTACATGTCTGTTTCCCTGCTCCCCACGCCCTCCTGGAATTCCATTGGCAGGTGGGCCATCCCCCTCCCCTGTTCACCTCCCCTTTATAACACCTTGCACAGCCCAGTTCTCTGTCTCCAGTTCTCTGGATGCCCTGGGTTGTAGATCTCCTTGGAGCTCTCTAATAAAGCTGGACTGTGCCCCCAGCTGGAGTCCCCTCTCCTTCTCCTACCAGCGTGGCTTCGGTGTCTCGTCCACAGCAGGCGAAAGCCTCAGCCGCTCTCGCGGCCTCCCGAGGAGCAGGAGAGTGTCCCCACCGCTCGCTGTGCCAGGGCAAGCCAGGGACTGCGAGCGCCCCCTCGGAGGGGCACAGCCACAGCTGCTGCTCCAGCCGGGCTTTCTGTGCAGATACTCGATAACCACTCAGTCCAGGAACATTCAAAAGGTTCACTGCCCGCTCAAAACATTCTTTAGTAGTGTCAGTAGCAATTAACAAACCATCGGCATGCTGTAGGAGTGTTCCTTCCCCAGGCCATGATTGCCATAGCTCTAATTCTTCAGCCAATTGATTCCCAAAAATTGGGAATGATTTTGAACCCTTGAGGTAATACTGCCCAACTAAGTTGGTTTTTCCTGCCTGTGCTAGGGTTCTCCCATATGAAAGCAAATATATTTTGACTTTCTTCTGCAAGTGGCAGGCAGAAGAAAGCATCTTTCACATCTATCACTGGAAACAAAATAAAATCATCTCAAAGCTTAGCTAGTAAGGTAGTCAGGCATAAATAATTAATTGCCTGTAAATCTGGCACTAGTTTCTAAGTTCCATTAGGTTTCTTTATTGCCAATCTAGGAGTATTAAATTTGGACTCCCATTCTTCCAATAATCCTAATGTCAGGAATTTAATGATTGTTGCCTGTATTCCTTTCCTATCTTCTAATCTTAAAGGCTATTGCTTTCTGACTGCTGGCCTAACTCTTTTCTGTAGCTCGATTTTTACAGGGTCTGCTCATTTTGATTTTCCTGGCCTATCGGTATCCCCTACTCTTGGGTACACCTGATGCAATACTTGCTCTAAAGAGTTGTTATTATTGTTTGTTGGTCTTGTGTCAATTGTCAGTCCTAATGCTAAAACCAACTTGTCTTCAGGTACCTTAAATTTCATTTTTCTTTTTTTAAGCTGAACTGTCGCTTCGAAATTTTCCAGCAAATCCCTGCCTAGGGCAGATTTGGGTGAGTTTGGTAAATCAAGAAACTGATATATTCCCATTTTCTTCTCAATTTTACATTTAATGCATTGTTCTGGCTGGCCAGTGGCTCCTCTGTGGTAGGCTAGGGACAGGCGTTCGGAAGATTTCGGGCTGTGACGGAAAATTACAGGAATCCTTCTGCCCCCTCTCCCCATAGATAAGGATCACCCTTGGAATGTAGCCAAACGTGTAGCCCCCCTAACCTATGGATGCCAGTAACTTTCCACTCCATACTAACCCTAGAAAGTATAGCCAAACCCCTGTCTGACGTAGAGAAACCCCTTAGTCCATAAATACCCTTGAGACCCCTCAATAAAGGCCTTTAACCGTCCACCACATTGGTGTTAGCATCTGTTATTGGCCACGAGGGATCCCAAGGAGGAGATCGCAGTGCTGGACTCCGATACCAGGTCATCGCGGCCTTCACAAGAAGGCTACATAGTGGTGTCGAAACCCGGGACCGACGAGTCCGGGCGACGGGAGTACTCCTGGCCAGGGGACAGCACTCACAGAGCCGGAACGACAGTAACGAAGCAGGGGGACGCCCCGGGACCCGCGATTCGTATGGAAGCGATAGCGAAGGTCGTAAGTTTGATACATATGCAATGGGGAATCAAATGTTAACTCAGGAACTTTAATCTCGCTTTAACGAGACTCTTAGAGCTCGGGGTCATTGATCGACCCATAGATATATTGCACTCTGAGGCGTGGCAGAAATGCACTGTCGCGTTAGCAGAGGACACAAAAGCCACGGTCAGCAGCAAAAGCCTGAAAGCGTGGGGGAAGGCAGAAGCAGCCCTACGCAAAGCATTAGAAGAACGGGAGATGTGGAACACTGCACGTTCCTGTTTGTTAATCACGCCACAGCCGGGGGAGGGGGCGATAACGCGAACCCCCCCCGGTGGCGACCCAATTGAAAAGGGGGAAACGCGGGGGCCAGGCGCATCCCATCCCTCCCCGAGCCCAGAGCCCCCGGAGCCCCCGGAGCCCCCGGGGGACCCCCTGACCCCTTCGGGGGACCCGCCGGGGCCCAGACCACCTCCAGAGCCCCCCGGGGTGCCCGCGGGCCCCTCGCCCATCCCTTCCCTGCCGTTGGTCGACTTAGCGCAAGAAGTGGAGGGACGCGCGCAGTCCTTTTGGGAGGGATTGGCAGCAGAAGCCCGAAATATCGAGAGAGCGCGCGGGCGGGCGGGCGGCGGAGGGGATCCGCCGCCTTACCCGTTTGAATATGGCGCAGGTGCCCGGGAGGAGGGGTGGAGCCCGTCGGCCCGCGGCGGGAAGAACCTGGAAATGCGGCCAGCCGCGGACGTGCATGCGCGGGAAACCAGCGCTGAGCCCATGCCCGGCCGAGAGCCGTGGATCCCAGCAGACACGCATGCGTGGGGGTGCGACAGAGGGTGGACACTCGCTCGGGAACCGCGCCCACTGATGCCACCGTATATGGGAGAGATCCCTCCCTGCGGGAGGCAGGGCAAACCCAGGGGGCGGGAGCGGCACCGCCCCCGAGGGGAGGAGCGAGGCCGAAGCCGAACAAAATGGCAGCAGAAACCGGAAGTTCATTGGCAGTCGACTTCCGACTCTGAAGGGAGCCACAGCTCCCCAGACCGCCCTGCGGAGCCCACCGAGTCCAGCAGCGACTCGGAAGCAGAGAAAACAGAATCAATGCAGTTTCGGACGAAACCAAATAAAACTTTTTACACAGTCGGGAACCAGCCCCAATACGAACTCACCGATTGGGGTAAAATCAAAATCGAATGCGCGGGATGGGCACCCGCAGCGTCGGTGCATGCCTTCCCGGTGAGAATTACAGGACCCCAGGGGAACCAGCAAAGAACATATACTCCTGTTAATTCCAAAGACGTTCAGACAATAGTAAAAGCTATTTCAGAAAAAGGAATTAACTCAGGGGTAGTTTCCACTCTCGTGGATGGTCTTTTTAGCAATGATGATTTACTCCCTTTTGATATAGTGCAAATAAGCCGTATGCTTTTTGATGGGGCGGGTTTGATAATATTTAAACAGGAATGGACAGACCGATGTACAGCCATGCTCGCTCAGGCAGCGGGAGAAGGGCAGCTACTCCACGGGTCGAGTTTATCTAGATTGTTGGGGAAGCATGACGAAGTAGCCACACCCCAGCAACAAGCTGCGCAGCTTCGGATTGAGGAAGTCAGGGCGACTTCTCAGGCGGCCAGAGAAGCTATACGCGCCGCATCCAGGGTTGTGGACAGACCAACACCATGGTCGACCATCAAACAGGGGGAGAGTGAAGGCTTTACACAATTTGTTGACCGCCTTCAGGCTGCGGTGGACTCTTCTAACTTACCCACTGTTGCAAAAGGCCCAGTGATAACCGACTGCCTTCGGCAGCAATGTAACACCGTAACCAAAGATATATTGCGTTCCCTGCTGGCCGGGGCCAGCCTGGCTGACATGATTAAGCATGTTGTGAGGGAAGAGCAGCTGACCCCACTTCAAGCAGCCGTCCACACCCTAACCAGTGCGATGGCCTGCTTCAGATGTGGCCAGTCAGGTCATGTCGCGGCCAGCTGCCCCCAACCGGCACAGCTTCCCCAGGCAACACCCTCGCCCCAGCAGTGCCCCAGAGGGATCTGCTGGAACTGTGGGAGGAAAGGTCACCTCGCTAGGGACTGTAGATCCCGGCCCCGGGGAAACGGGAGAGGGCGGGGGCGTGCGGGCCATACTCAGCCCCCTCCCGCTATGGATGCGAGACGGCCCATCTATGCCAACCCACAGTGGGGCAGGGGACCTTCATACCCTATGCTCCCACAGGAGGCAGTCAGTATCGCACCCCCGCCAGCGATACAATGGCAGGGCTATGCAGTACCACCAACCGTACCCTCACACCCCTCACCACCACAAGCCACGCAAGCGTTACAGGACCAGCAGGGGACACCCCAGACCGGGACCCCTGGGTGGCCCTGGCCATGAAAATAGGGAAGGAACCCCTGGTGATGAGGGGGACATGCCACCTCTATGGCAGTCAGGACCCCCACATCGTAGGACTTCAGTTTTGGGTAGACACGGGATCAGACTGCACGATTCTCCCCCAGTCGCATTGGCCCAGGCACTGACAGTTTAAGGAAGTCCCTCCAGTGAACGGGGTGGGGGGACAAACCCGGGCGTGGAAAAGCACCCAGCTGGTGGCTATAACACTTCACACGAACAAGGGACCAGAACAGACAGTAGCAATTTACCCCTACATTTTGCAAAACTCTCCGCCACTAATAGGAAGGGACGTCCTTGCTATGCTAGGAGTCAAGATCACAAATTTATCATAAAGGCCACTGCTGTACACCCTCAGCTGCCAATCAAATTGACTTGGAAATTGTCAGATCCTATTTGGAGGGAGCAGTGGCCTTTGTCAGAGCCTCGAGTGGCAGCTTTGCTGGAACTGGTCAACCGCGAACTGCAAAAGGGTCACGTAGAACCCTCCACCAGTCCGTGGAACACCCCTGTGTTTGTAATCCCCAAAAGGTCTGGAGAGGGTTATCATCTCGTCCACGACCTGAGAGAAGTGAACAAGACGATTCGACCCATGGGTCCAGTCCAGACACTGCTACCCATGAATTCAGCTATCCCTGAGGGACAGCCGTGCGCAGTGCTGGACATCAAAGACTGTTTCTTCTCGATACCCCTGCATCCGGACGACAGAGAACGCTTTGCCTTTTCCATTGCGTTTCCAAACGGTAATCGGCCTAACCTCCGTTTCCAATGGAGGGTGCTTCCACAGGGCCTAGTGGACAGTCCTGTTATCTGCCAGATCACCGTGGACAGAGCACTGATGCCAGTCCGACATTCCTACCCTGCCGCAACCATCATCCAATACATGGACGACATCCTAGTCGCTGCACCATCGACGAGCCAGGTGGACCACCTGGTGTCTGCAATCACAGAAACCCTCCAGGCCAATGGCTTCGAGATCGCAAGTGCAAAGGTCAAGAGAGGACCCTGCGTGACCTTCCTGGGAGTGGGAATCACAAGTTCCTACGTGACTCCTCCCAAGGTAAAGATCAACCGGGATATCAAGACACTTCACGATGTGCAATGCCTGGTGGGGTCGCTGCAGTGGGTCCGCAACGTCGTCCTGATCCCCCCCGAGGTCATGGACCCTTTATATGACCTCCTGAAGGGACAACACCCCTGGGAACCCAAGGAACTGACACCACAAGTGGCGAGCTCCCTCGATTTCATCGACCAGCAGATGTCCACTAGCACGCTAGCCAGGTGGAACCTGGCCATGCCCCTGGACCTTTACGTCCACTTCACGCCAAAGGGCGGAGTGGGAGCACTAGCACAAGGGCCTTCCGAAAAGTCCCGGCCGATCCAATGGGTGGTCCTCGGGAGACCTGCTCGTGCATTCTCCTCGGGAATCGAATGCATCGCCAACCTCATCAGGAAAGGCAGGAAACTCGCCTTGAGACACCTAGGAACTGAGCCAACGAGAATAACCTTCCCTTTCGCAAGCAACTGTCTGCGGAGTCACCCACAATTTCAGAGCACCTAGCCCTTGCTCTCACCGGCTTTGGAGGAGAAATCTCCTACTCTGCAAAACCACCCTGGACTCGGCTGCTGACCATCGTCGACATAGACATACCACTAAAGGTCAAGGACCGACCGCAGCCAGGGCCAACGGTCTTCATGGACGTTTCCTCCACAACTTCTACTGCAACGGCAGTGTGGCAGGCAGGGGAGCAATGGCATTGCATTAAAGCATGTGACCCCACACTCTCAGTGCAGCAACTGGAAGCAGCAGCAGTGGTCTTAGCGTGCGGACTTTTCAAAGATGAACACCTCAATATAGTAACGGACTCTATATTCGTGGCGAGGCTTTGCCTAGCCATGGCAGGACCAGGTGTGTCAACATCTACAGCAGCCCTAATGCTGGAAGAAGCGCTCTCCTCACGACAGGGCACCGTATCCATCATTCACGCCAACAGCCACGACCCAATCAAAGGTTACTTCCAGACGGGCAACGACAAGGCGGACGCCGCAGCAAAAGGCGTATGGACGTTGCAGGAAGCTCGTCAGCTGCATGAATCACTTCATATCGGGGCCAAGGCCCTGGCGAAGAGATGCGGGATTTCAACAGCAGACGCAAGACATGTGGTGGCTACCTGTCCTCACTGCCAGAAGTCACCCCTGTGGACCAGTGGAATCAACCCGAGAGGTCTCAAGCCTTCACAAATCTGGCAGTCGGACTTCACCTTGTGTCAACTGCTGGAGCCCCGAGCATGGCTTGCCATGACGGTGGACACTTCCAGCGGAATGATCGTGGCCACACAGCACCCCAAAACTAACTCTAAAGCCACATTTCAGCACTGGCTGACAGCCATGGCGTGGCTTGGCATCCCCAAACAGATCAAAACTGACAACGGTTCCAATTTCACCTCCAAACCAGTGCAAGAATTCGCCTCAAAATGGGGCATCACACTAGTACAGGGTATCCCGTATAACAGTACCGGGCAGGCCATAGTCGAGCGGGCGAATCAAACCCTGAAAACCAGGCTGGAGGTGTTGGCAAAAGCAGAGGGTTTTGCCAATTCTATTCCCCCGGGAGATCAGGCACACATACTAGCAACCGCTTTGCTAGCACTGAATCAATTTCCTAGGGGGGATGAAACAAACAGCCCCGTCCAAAAACACTGGGCCACCAGAACGCTAGAGGAAGGCCCACAGGTTGCAATTAGAAACGAGCTAGGCGAATGGGAGCAGGGCTGGAGGTTGATGCTCACGGGACGAGGGTACGCGGCTGTCAAAAAGGACGGCGAAATTAGGTGGTGTCCACTTAGGTCAATCAAGCCCGACCTTCACAGTGGGCGGGACAAGACTGATGAGAATTGTGAGTTTCTATTTACAGGACATGCTTATGGGTCGTCCCCGGGATGCGTATGTTCCCCTCCCAGAGGAAAGTGACAGTCCGCCGAGCCGCCGGACAGCACCCGAGAGACCCACACGGGCGAGACCCAAGCAACCACGGTGTTTCTGTGTGATTATGCTATTGGGGCTCGTCGCCAGAGGGCAAGCCAGCCCAGACTACTACCCTCATCAGCCCTTCAGGTGGGTCATGCAACATCTTGCTGGTGACAAGATGCTCAGAGACATCACCACGCCGAACGCCCCGTCCTTCGTGCTTCGCGCCACCGACCTGTTTCCGGAACAGCCAAAGGTAGACCCCTATTCTTCACACGCCACACACATGTACCTATCTTACTGGTGGCCAGCCTCAAACCCAGGAAAAGGTTATTGCAATCGCCCAGGGTGGGGATACTGCGGGCACTGGGGCTGCGAAACAATAGTTACAGACGCCAGGCCGCCAGGACCTGGGTGGGACCCACAAGAGCCCGACAGATTCCTACAGTTCACCTGGGCACCCGCAGGCTGCAAAACACCCGTCTTCCTTCAGGGAAGTTTCTATCGAAACCACCACAAAGTCCCCAAATTCCGGAAATGCACTCACTATAACATGACAGTTTTGCAGCCGAATCACCCTAGCTGGGCCGTGGGCAAAGCATGGACAGTAGTCCTTCAAGGGTCAGGAAAGTGGGTGAATGTGCGAATTACCTGACTCCAACCGTCAGCACCCAGAGCAGTTGGGCCCAACAAAGTAATCAAAAGCACACAGAAAGGGAGAAACATGACCTACCCCAAAGCTTTACCCACAAGGGTCTCCGACGTCCCGACTGGCGATGAGGAAGCCTTCCAGATAGGCCGCTCAGCCAGGTCAGGCTCGGACCCAATCCTTCGCATGTTAGAAGCTACCTTTCTATCCCTGAATGAATCTAACCCTAACCTAACCGACTCCTGCTGGCTTTGCTACGATGTTAAACCCCCCTTTTACGAAGGAGTCGCTTTAGATACCCCCTTCAGCTATTCCACAGCCGATGCCCCTCGCCAGTGCAGATGGGACACACCCCGCAAAGGAATTACCCTGAGTCAAGTCACAGGTCAGGGCAGATGCTTTGGCAATGCAACCCTAGCTAAGCGGAAAGGCGACGTCTGCACTGAAGTAGTTGAGCCTGACAGGAAGAATAATAAGTGGGTAGTCCCATCCACATCTGGGATGTGGGTTTGCCAGAGATCTGGAGTGAGTCCCTGCGTGTTTCTTGCCAAATTCGATAACTCTAACGACTTTTGTGTTCAAGTTCTGATCGTCCCTAGGATCCTGTACCACTCAGACGAAGAGGTATACCACCTTTTCGAGGAAAACAGCCGGCTCCACAAGAGAGAGATACTAACAGGTATAACTATCGCAATGCTGCTCGGCCTAGGAGCGGCTGAACGGCAACAGGTGTCTCAGCCCTAGCAACTCAACACCAAGGACTGTCTCAGCTGCAGATGACCATCGATGAGGACCTACAGAGGATCGAGAAGTCCATTTCCTTTCTAGAGAAGTCAGTCTCCTCGCTCTCAGAAGTGGTCCTGCAGAACAGGCGAGGACTGGATCTCCTGTTCATGCAGCAAGGAGGCCTGTGTGCCGCCTTGAAAGAGGAATGTTGTTTCTACGCTGACCACACAGGAGTCGTTAGAGACTCCATGGCAGAACTCCGAAACAGACTGGCTCAGAGACAGAAAAATAGGGAAGCCCAACAGGGCTGGTTCGAATCCTGGTTCAATCAATCACCATGGTTAACCACCCTAATTTCTACCCTAATAGGTCCATTGGCAATGCTGCTTTTAGCTATTACCTTCGGGCCATGCCTGCTGAACAAGCTAGTCTCATTCGTTCAGGCCCGCCTAGAATGGACTAACATCCTGTTCGTGGGACAGCAACAGTTACTGTGAATTCAACAGAGAACACTGCCAGTCACGAGAGACTTGCCTGGCAGAAACTTACTCAGGTTTCCCTAGACCCTTTTCCCTAGTCAGATCCCAACCTCCTACCTCATTTCAGTGCCTATGTATAAGACTACCTCGTTCATTTGTGAAAGGGGGGGGGAAGTGTAGTAGGCATAGGGAAAGGCGTTCGGAAGATTTCGGGCTGTGACGGAAAATTACAGGAATCCTTCTACCCCTCTCCCCATAGATAAGGATCACCCTTGGAATGTAGCCAGACGTGTAGCCCCCCTAACCTATGGATGCCAGTAACTTTCCACTCCATACTAACCCTAGAAAGTATAGCCAAACCCCTGTCTGACGTAGAGAAGCCCCTTAGTCCATAAATACCCTCGAGACCCCTCAATAAAGGCCTTTAACCGTCCACCACATTGGTGTCAGCGTCCGTTATTGGCCCCGAGGGATCCCAAGGAGGGGATCGCCGTGCTGGACTCCGAAACCAGGTCATCGCGGCCTTCACAAGAAGGCAACAAATTCCAGTGTAGAAGTTTTGTTGCTGCCCATCCTCCTTTCACAGAACATTGAAAACTTGATTATTTCATGGTCACTGTGCCCCAGGCAGCCTCTGAGCCCCACATCTGCCCCCAGCCCTTCTCTGTCTGTGAACAGTAGGAGACAGAGCTTTCCTTGGCAGTGGGAGTGTTACCAAAAATTCAGTGAAACAGAAAACTCCTTAACCCCAGTGTAGCATTAAGAAGCAGCATTCTTTATTCAGCTGCTTGCACAGGGGAGAGCATGCTGAGTACAGGAGAGTTGCTGTTTATATTCTGCATTTTGCACACATATCCCTTGATTGTCCTGGACTAAACATACAGATGATAATCATTTCCCCAAAATCATTAACATATTCCCCCTCCCCTTTACCCATGTGTTTTTCTGTCCTGGGGGTCTCTCTGGTGGTCCCTGGTGGTCGTGGACCCCAATGTTCCAGTGGGCCTGGCTGAGCAGGCAGGACACTGAGGCTGCTGAACTTCCAGTTCCCCTTCTCACACAATGGGCCTTGTGTGGTTTCCATAGGCCTGGGGTTATGGAGAACAAGCTCCAGGGGTCAGGTCACCTTGTGTAGGCAATTGATCATCTGGTAACATGAGGTCACAGAGTGGGCTATGACATCACAGAATGGGGGATGTGAGGTCATTGAGAAGCTATGACATCATAGACTGCCTCTGTGACATCACAGAGCCAGCTGTGACATCACAGGGCAGATGTCTGACATCACAGAGCAGACTATGACATCACAGAGTTGGCTGTGACATCAGACACCTGCTGTGTGACATTAGAGAATGGGCTGTGCCATCACAGAGCAGGCTGTGACATCCCAGAGGGGCTGTGTGCCATCCCAGCAGGGCTGTGTCAGGTCACTGGGTTGGTCACTCGGCCCCAGCTCCCCCTCAGAGTTTCTCCCAACAAGTCCAATGCTGTTCATACCCAGAAGGGTCCCTCTCCCCCGGGATCCCCCTGGCCCACCTGGAGCCACAGCCTCCACCAAAGGATGTTCCACAGGATCCACCCCAGGGCCTAACATGGGGACAAGGGGCCAGGGCTGTGTGACCAGGACATCAAGGACGGGGATTATCCAGGTCACTGTGGCCTGGCTTGGGTTGCCCAGGGCAGGAAAGATGTCTGGCAGCTAGAGCAGGGTCTGGGAAGGGCCTCCAAGGTGGGGCTGGAGCCCTTGGGCTGTGAGCAGAGGCTGAGGGAGCTGGGCTTGTCCAGCCCAGAGCAGGGAAGGCTGAGGGGCTCCTCATCCCAGCCTGGCAGTACCAGCGAGGAGGGGATGGAGAACACAGAGCCAGGCTCTTCACCGGGGGCCTGGTGGGAGACAAAAGCCAATGGGTGGAAAGGGAAAGAGGGGAGATCAGCCAGGACAGGAGGAGATGAAATGAGTCAGGCTGGTTTCAGCATTTCCTCAACACCAAGAGCAGCCTGACCTCCCTTCTCCATCCCCCTCTGACAGCTTTGCAAATCAGGAATTGTTGGAGCTGTTTTGCCCCCACTCCAGGATGAGCATCCTGATACAAGAACTTAATTGTGTTTATATCTTGTCTAAAATTAATTCTAGTATGGAAATCTCTTGTGGATGGTGGACTCATCAGGCACTGCTGGGACGTCGCACATGGCTCAGGGAAGAGCGAGATTGTTATTAAATAGCATTCTGTTCAACCATGGTCTGTTGGCCATGAAGAGAAACTTTCTGTGCCTCTGAATCTCACCAGCTCCTGACCCCCAAAGGACACAAACCTGATGAGTTGTGGTTCCCACTCCAGTGGTGGAACTTGGACCTCCCTCCATCCCCAGAGCAGAGCTCCCTTGTCCCAGAGAGTCCCTGGCAATGCAGGGATGAAGGAAACAGGACAGGCTGGGGGGATCAGGGGCAGGCCCAGGGAGAAAAAAGACTTTTGCATTTGATGGAGCTGTGCCTTCCCCTGGCTTTGCTGGCTGACAAGAAATGAACATCCCTCTGTGTCTCAGGCAGCTCCTTCTCCAAGGAAAGCAGGTGGGAGTTGGAGCCAAGGAGCTGAAAGCTGCAGGTGCAGCCTGGGCTGGAGGGAGCTGAGATTTGCACAAGGCTGCTCTGAGTGCCAGGGCTTGGATGGGGGAAATGGTGGGGTGGGGGCAGGGACAGAGTCTGATTGATTGTCAGCCATGAAGGGTCTTGATTTTCATATCTATTCAAACTGCATGAGGAGGTACTTGGATTCAGTGTCAATTGGAGATTGCACATATCAGTGAATTAACAGGGAAAAACAAACCTAAACAGGACCTAAAAAATGTTTTCTCACTGCCTTTTAAAAAGAATCTATTCAGTTTGAATACACTACTGAAATCTGTCTAATTAACCACAAAAGATTTGAAAATTAAAATCAAATTATTCCCAGAGGCTGGCTTGTTCAGGTGTTCTGAATGTTCATGAGCCCTGGGACACTGAATTCCTGCACTGAAGAGCTGAAGGCTGAACAAGCCTCTGGAGCAGGGAAATTCAGCAGCAGCCTCCAAGTTGCTGAGGATGTCAGCAGCCCCCACTGAGGCCATCCCTGCCCAGGGACCGTGGGGGAATGGGCAGACAAGGAGAACGTCCCTGGGGCTGGGGCAGCACAACTCAGGCACCAGCAGCTCCAGCTGGGCAATGGAGTGTGGAATGTGGCTGGGAAAGACCTGCCTGGGCTGGGCCAAGCAGGACACACAAGCCCTGACCCCCATCCCTGAAACAACTCTCTCAAGGAGACATTTAAAAGGAATTACAATTGTTTGTGTACCCTGAGTTGGACACACTGGAGAAATACTGACAGGAAATCCTCAAGAGCTCAAAACAACCAAACAGCCTTTACTGGCAACTTTAGAAAATTAGAGAAACTTTGGCAAATGGTTTAATGTCACATTCAATCAGCAGAAAACACTTCTCAAAGCATTACCTTGGCCCATTCAACTACATAAACTCTAAGCCTGTTCAATTTTATGTTAATCAAAATTTGCACAAGGACAGAAATAGAAGAAGATGCAGAAAGAGCTAAAGACAGAAAAGGTACAGAGAAGCACACACACAAGTACCAACTCCTGGATTCCAGCACTGTTCAGATGGAAATTCCAAGAGGATCCAGGGTCAAGATGTGTGCTTGCCTTGTGGTCAGCCTTCAATACCCCTTGGTCTCCCTGGGCCCTTCCCCCGGGTGGGCCTTG
Organism: Molothrus ater; assembly: GCF_012460135.2. Lineage (NCBI taxonomy): Eukaryota > Metazoa > Chordata > Aves > Passeriformes > Icteridae > Molothrus > Molothrus ater. The sequence continues at coordinate 139,219 of NW_023416574.1, read as the reverse complement.
GGCTCATTTGGTCCCTCAGGAGCTGGGCTGGGGCTGCAGAGGTGGCTGTGGAGCATTGCCTGTGCTGTGCCAGGGACTGGCAGCCACTGCTGGGCTGGGATAGAGGCTCTGGGGGGATTGGGGTTCCAGGCCAGGGCCGTGCTGGGCTTCCAGGGCAGGGCAGGGCTGGACCTGCCCCTTCCTCCCCCACACATGAAATGTATTAAGCCAACAATTTCCTCCAGTCTGTCACAATAGGGAATGTTGGAGGTGGAATTCCATTCTGGCCATAGGCACTGGACAAGAAGGACACTTCTTTTCCATAGGAGGGAAAGCACAGAGTCCCAGTGTTTGGAAGGCAGGTGAGAGCCGAAGTAGGTCATGGCCAGGCAGACTTCTCAAGAATTGCAGATTTTGTCTGGGAGCAGTCTTTCAATTTAGGGAATTTTGAAGGTGGAAACCCAGTCCCAGCCATGGGCACCTGGAGAAGCAGGACAATTCTTTCTCATAGGAAGGAAAGCATGGAGCCTTCCCCAGTGTTTTGTGGACCGATGAGAAGTGACCATTGTGAAACCGTTGCCAGCCAGACCTGTCCTGACAATATTCCTATTGGAATAATCCCTGGATATAAGGAAATTTGGAAAGGAAATCCCAAATCTGGCCAGGGTGCCTGGAGAAGAAGGACAGTTCTTTTCCATAGGAAGGAAAGCACAGAGCTCCAGTGCTTCAACAGCAGATGAGAAGAGACCCTCAACATGCCAAGGTCAGCTGGACCAGTCAGGCAGCCCATGGGAGGCCAAAGCAGCCACACCTGTTCTGTGCTCCCTTGGTTTTGTGGGCCCCACAGTGTCACAATGGTGCCTTGGATCCGTGATGCCCCACAGTCCCATAATGGTGCCTTGTTTCTATGGGGTCCAGCAGTGTCACAATGGACCCTTGGTTTGATGGGGTCCCACAATGTCACAATGGCCCCTAGGTTCCATAAGGCCCTGCAGTGTCACAATGGTCCCAACCATTCCATGTGAGGCCTTGCAGTGTCACAATGATCTCCATGGTTCCACAGGCCCCACAATGTCACGGGACTTCTCTGTTCCATGAGCCCTGCAATGTCACAATGGACCTTTGGACCCTGGGTTTTGCAGAGTCACAGTGGTCTCCTTTGGCTCCCCAGTGTCACAATGAACCACTGATGACAGGAGGCCCCTCTGTGTCACCCTGGAGCTTTGGTTCCATGCAGCCCTGCAGTGTCACAAAGGCCTCTTGGTTTCACCAGGCCCCACAGTATCACAATGGTCCTCTTGGTTCTGTGGGGACCCCCAGGGTCACCATGGTCTCACTGGCTCCATGAAGCCTCACAGTGTCACAATGCTTTGCTTATTCCAGGGACCTCATAGTGTCACAATGGTCTCCATGATCCCATGGGTCCCCTCAGTGTCACAATGATCTCCATGATGCCATGGTGCCCCATAGTACAAAAAGGCCTCTTGATTCCATGAGGCTGTCAAGTGTCTTAATGGTCTCCATGGATCCATGAGGCCTTGCAATGTCACAATAAACCTTCAGCTCCATGGGGTCTCGCAGTGTCACAATGTCCCCTTGTTTCCATGACACCCCAAAGTGTCACAATGGTCTCCACAGTTCTATGAGGCCCTACGGTGTCACAATGGACCCTTGGTTTGATGGGGGCTCTCAGTGTCACAATAATCCCTGCATTCCATGGAGCCACACAGTGTCAGTACTGTCCCCTTGTTTCCATCAGGCCCAAAGGTGATGGAACCAAGAGACCATCACAATGGTCCCTTGGTCTCACAGAGTCCCACAGTGTCACAATGGTCCCTTGGTCTCACAGAGCCCCCCAGTGTCACAATGGTCCCTTGGTTCCATGGCCCTGTGCTGCTGCATTCCCCCTCCCCTTCTCAGGCCGCCCTGCCAGCTGAGAAATGCTCCTTGGGGCTCGGCCTTGGCCAACAGCCCCTGGGCTCAGCTCCTCTGCAGCTCATCACAAACACTGTCTGCTCCAGGCACTGCTGCTGCCCAACCAGCTCCTGCTTTCTGTAGGAGCAGCCCTGGGAACTGGTTTTGTTCCCTCAGTGGCACAACATCCCTGTTCTCACACTGCCAAAGAAAGCTGTTGGTGCCCAGTGCAGCCAGGATGAACCATTGCTGGCACTGAAGCCCCTCTCTTGGGGCCCTGCAAACAGCGCTCCAAAAGGAGCCCTTGGAGCTCTCGTGGGCCAGCGACTCCCTCTGAGTGGGGCCTCTCCCAGCCGGGAACTCTCCCGTTTGCTGCACTCGGGGATCCCCAACAACAACGGAGCCTGGGCCGATCCCCCCACTCCTCCAGGCTCAACCCTTCACCCGCTGGGGAGATGCCAAAGGATCCACAGGGAGCATTTCCTGCCCTCAGGGGAATTTCTCCCAGGTGCCTTGCACTGACTCTTTGTGTCTGTGTGCACACAGGAGTGCCTGTGCTGGGGAAATGTGGCAGAAATGCTGCTCTCTGAGGGGTTTGAGTGCCTTGGATAGCTGAGACAGTCAGATATGCAGATATTAGTAAGTAAGGTAAAGTCATGAGGTCTAAGCTAAGTTAAATGCTTCTAAGAGTTGTTCTTTTGCTAAGTTGTAAAGTCTAATTTAAGTTATTAGCTAAGTTTTGTTAAGTGTTATTCCTCGGTTAAATTGCTAAGTCATAGGTTATAAGTTAGGTTAAATACTGTTAAGTGCTGTTCTTTTGCTAAATTGTCAAGTTTAAGGTATCAGTTAAGGTTTAGGTGCAAGTTAAAGGTGTCCTATTAAGTCTGAGCTACGTTGATCTTTTAGGCTGTTTTCCTTTTATCCTTGCCTTCACTGTCCTTCTGTGTCACACACACAGAGGGACAGTTCTCAGTTAATTTCTGGTTTGACTGCCTATACTTAGTTAGGTTTAGTTGTTGCTTTGTTTCCTTGGTGTGCCTGAAGTGTCCAGTCAGGAGCAGAGTGACTCTTGCCAAGGAACTTTGTGCTGCTGTCCCTTAATATTCAATCTGGTTTTTGCTGCTCCCTTGCTGGGGATTTTTTCACTGCTCTCAAGGCCTCGTTGGTAGCAGGGTGAAGGAGCCCTGGCCCAGGCTCTGGCCCTGGGGGACACGGGGACTCTGCCGGGGGTCCCTGTCCCCCTGTGCAACCCCCAGGGCCCCGGCCCCCTGTCCCCGTGTCAGGCTCTGGGGTCAATCTCGTAGAACATCCTCTGGGGGAGGCTGCAGCGCCGGGGGCAGGGGGACCCCGGGGGATAGGGGACCCCGCTGTGCACAAGCAGGGTTGGACTGCTCTGGGGGGAACTGTGAGAGGGGGTCAGGGCCACTGTGATGTCACACAGTCCCCTGTGATGTCACACAGCCAACTCTGGGACGTCACCCTGCAATGTCATGCAGCTGCACATCACAGAAGATGCTGTAATGTAACAAAGTCACCATGTGATGTAACAGTTGTTATGTGACATCACAGGCTGCTCTATGATGTTTCACAGCCACCCAGTGATGTCACAACTCACTCTCTGATGTCACATAGCCACCCTCTATTATGGCAAGATCTGCTCTATGGACTCACACTATGTTGTCACAGACAGCTGTGTGATGTCACAACCCCCTCAGTGATGTCACGAAACCCTCTCTGTGATGTCATACTAACACTCTGTAATGTCACAGCAAACACTTTGACCTCACAGCCAGCTCTGTGATGTCATACAGCCATGCCATGATCTCACAGCCTGCTCTGTGATGTCACACAGTTCCCTCTATGATGCTGTAGCTGCTCAGTAACTTCACACAAAGAACTCTGTGATGTCACAGCCCAATCTGTGACCTTACACAGCCCACTCTGTGCTGTCACACAGTCCCTTGCTGACATCACAGCTGCTCTGTGCCTCCATGACACAGGCACAGAGGAGCTGCTGTGACACAGCCCCCTCTGGGACATGCCACAGCCCCTGCCAGTGCTTAGCCCCTGGGAGCTTTGTCTGTGCCCTGCTGGTGTCCCTGAGGGGCCCTGGCAGTGCCCCAGCCCTGCTGGGCTGTGCACAGGAGCTGCTCCTGGCCAGAGCTGTCTCTCTGCAGCTCTGCTGCCCTTGCCAGGAGCTGCCTCTGGGCCAGGAGCCCGGCCCAGCTCAGCAGCACAGACACAGCACAAGGACTGTAATGACCCTCTGGGGATTTGGTGCTCTTTGCATCAGAGTCAGTCCCTCACAGTGTGCTCAAAGAACTTCTCAGGGACTCAAAAAGAGGGTGAAACACTAAAGTTTCACATACTTTAAATAGATCCTTCTGAGGGACAGGACTGAGAAAGTGTCCCCAGGTTCCAGGTAGAGCAGAACACTGGTGGCAGTGATGACAGGTGGGGACAAGCAAGGCAAAGGTGTCTCTGGTGCTGAGCAAACCTGCGCCTCTGTCCCTGCAGGCTGTCGGCATCCCCTGGCTGCCCCACCTGGCTGGCCCCTTCCTTTGCTGACAGCTCTGCCTCCTGCCTGCCTCTGCCTGCCCACACAAAGCCTTGGGCTGCTCCAGGCTCCTGCTGGGGGACGTGCTGCACCACAGCCCTGCCCTGGCTGGGAAATTCCTTTCTCCTGGTGTCCACTCTGGGCCTCCCCAGCTGCCCTTGGTGCTATTATGTCTTCGTCAGGATTATTCCCACTAGGAAGAAAAGCTCCAGTCCCTCTGAAACCACCCTTCCATCCCTCCCAGGCTATTCCTCTTCTGTCCTCAGTCTCCACACCACAGAGCTCAGAGCCTGCAGACTCTCCCTGCCAGTTTATGTGATGAGGCCTCCAAACCCCATCTTGGGAGAATTTTGGAAAAAAAATAAGGTCTGTGAAAATGGAAAAACAGTGATTAAAGTTATTTTCTCCCAAATCTTGCCTTGACAGAAAAAGGGTCAAAATCCTTAAACGGAATGAGGGTGGCTTTACAGTTTTTAGAAGGAGGAAATATTTTACAATTATGAGAGTGGCTCAAAACTGGAAGTGTACTTCCAGAGTAATGGATTCCCCTTTACAGGAATTATCCAATATCAGGAGCTTTGTGCAACCTGACCCAGTGAAACCCCCTGCCCTCCCCAGTGGCAGAATTCCTGTTGTGTGGGTTCTCTGATGTGCTGGGTGCCCTCACAAGGCTTCTGGCCAGAATGTCTTCTGAGGGCAGCCAGGCTGCTGCAGGGGCAGTGACCTCACAGCCATCACCATGGCAGCCCTGTCCCCTGGGCCTGGCTCTGCCCTTTGCTCTGGCCCTGCCTTGGCTCTGCTGGCATGAAGAGTTTTGTCATTGATATCTTGTCCCCAAGGTGCTGGGCCCAATGGCTTCCCAGTCAGGCTCCTGGAGCACAAGCGGCTTTTCAGAGGCCAGCCAGGAATGAGCCCCGAGGCAGCAGCTCTGCAGTGGTGGCCACCAGGCCGGGCTGCCAAGGGAGGCTTCTGGCCATGGCCTGCAAGCAGCTGCTGCTGCCAAGGTGCCTTTGGTGCCTCGGGCTCTCCCTGGCACAGCTCCCAGCACGGCACTCTGCCCTTGTGCCCGAGGCCTTCCCTGTGCTGGGGCTGGCCTGGGGCTTTTCCTGCAGCGGGACCTGCCCTGCTGATGGCACAGGAAAGGCAGTTCCTGCTGGAGCAGGAGGCTCTGCCTGCAATGGGCTCCAACAGCTCCAGCAAGGCCCTGTTGACTTCAAAATTGTTGCCTAGAGTACAATATTCTAATAATTGTTATAGCTCCTGTACTGTGGAGTAAATAACTGTGCTAGTGATCTTTCCATCTGATCATGATCAGAATCAATCAGAGCTGTATTTATACTAATTTATCTGGTATTCTATCATTAATCCTGTAGGACAAATTGTGTTAAAGTTCAATTTCACCTGTCCAATGCTTTCGACCTTTGACAAAGTCAGGGGCAGGAACGTGATCCAGCCGCTGCCAGTCTCCTGGATTTAGAAGGAATTTGAGAAGTCTAGGGGTCCTGCAGGGCTTTGAGCATCCATGGTGGCTGTTGGCAGTCATTTCTCCACCTCACGTCTCAGCAGGAGTTTCTCCAATAAAGAAATAAAGCTTTCGCCTGAAGCTCCCACCGTGCCCATGACAGGAACCCCTGTGAGTGTCTGGGACATCCCGGCTCTTTGGCAGCCTGGGGACTCCTGGGATGTCACCGTGGAGCCCCCGTGAGTGCCTGTGACAGATGGGTGCCTTTGCAGCCCAAGGTGCCCTGGGATGTCACCATGGAATGGCTGTGACTGCCTCTGACCACAGGGCTCTTTACCATCCCCAGAAAGTTCTGGGAGGGCTCCATGGAGCCCCTGTCTCTGCCTGTGACATTCCAGCTCTGGAACAGCCTGGAGACTCTTGGAAAGTCACCATGGAGCCCCTCTGAGTGCCTGTGACAAATCTGATCCTTAGCAGGCAACCATCACCAGCCCTGTGTTGCTATGGTCAGTTTCCATGGCAACCATCACCAGACCCCCTGTTGCTATGCTCAGTCCCTTGGCAGCTCCATGGAGACCCCATGCCAGGGGTGGTTGCCATGGCCACCAGGGCTGGCACCAGCTGGGATGCTCGGTTTCCACGGGCCGGGCTTCAGGAATGGGATTCCCCAATTTCCTTCCCCCACTAAAACCGCGCTGCCCTCGCTGCCCTCCCGCCTCCCATGGAAAGCACAAAAGGCAAAGATCCTGGGCTGGGATAAGAACAATTTATTGGGAACAGCAACGAGATAAGGAACAAACAGAAACAAAAACAAGATTGATAACAGAAGGGATAAATAAAACTGTTTACAGGGAAAATTAAAACACAACTCACTGGGTCTGCCTGGCCACAATTTCCTCTGCCTGGAAAGGAGACCCTTTTCCTCACTGAGGGAAAGAGAGACTCCCTTTCCTGCCCCTGGCAATGACCTGAGGTGGGAGTGAATGTAATGACATGTTGATGGCCAGACCATCATGTTTTTCAATCCCACATCATATCATCAGCACAGGCAGGAAAAGGGACAGGTGTCTTCCTAGCATGGATCACAGGGAACATGGATCCCCAGGACTCTTGCCAATGTGGGCCCTCTAATGGGAGATGAAGTTGGAGCGTGCATGAAGATCTTCCTGCAGCTGGGGCATTTGCAGGGCTTCCCTTACTGGTGGCTCCGTTGGTGTCTGGTCAAGTGGGAGCTGGTGGTGAAGCTCTTCCCACACTGGGGACACTCGTAGGGCCTCTCCCCAGTGTGGATGCGTTGGTGGATGATGAGGGTGGAGTTTTGCTTGAAGCCCTTCCCACAGTCAGGGCAGAGGAAGGGCCTCTCTTCAGTGTGAATCCGCTGATGGCAGAGGAGATCAGAGCTGGTCCAAAACCTCTTCAGACACTCGGGACACTTGTAGGGCCTCTCCCCAGTGTGGATGCGTTGGTGGGTGATGAGGGCGGAGCTGCAGCGGAAGCCCTTCCCACACTCCCCACACTCATAGGCCCATTCCCCAGTGTGGATCATCTGGTGGCGGATCAGGTGGTTACTCGTCCTGAAGCTCTTCCCACACTCCAAGCAATTGTAAGGCTTCTCCCGATCATGAAGCTGCCCATGGGCCACCAGCTCTGAGCTCTGGCTGAAGCTCTGTCCACCTTCCTGCCTCAGGGTGGGTCTTTCCACCTCAGAGCACCCTGGACTGGGTTTGCAGCCCTTCCTCCTGTGGAAACTCTGGGGCTTTTCCTCCACGTTGGAATTCTGCACCATGGAGCCACTTAAAATGGCCTCTTCCATGAGATTCTGCTGTGGGCATTTGTCCTCCCTGGTTTCCATCCTCAGCTCCTTCTCTGGGGGAGGAACAACAAGGAGAGGATGGGATTTGCCTCCGTGCCACAGGGAAGGGGAAGGAGATCCCCCCTGAGCATCCCTGGCAGGACGGGGTTGGCAGCAGGGTTGTCCTGCAGCCAGGGGCTGTGCTGGGCTGGGAGATGGAGCAGGAGAGAGGGGGAAAGGGGCACTGACTTCCTCCTCACCTGCCTGGGGCTCCTGGGGCATCTTCCTCTTCCTCACAGCCTCCTCCTTCATCAAGTGAAGGTTTCAGGATGGGAAATCCTGCTTTGGGAGGAAAACAAGGGATGAGCACACTAAATTTTATACAGGATTGAAGGCAAACCTGGGGGAGAGTCTAAGCCAGAATTACAATTTAATAAGAAAATGAAGATCAAGGCAATGATACAGAAACACTGCCTTAAACTGACAGAGTCAGGATATAACCTGACACCCTGTTGCTGGTCAGGGTGGTGGCTGCAGTCCCATTAAATGGTGGCTGCAGTCCTGTGAGTGTGATGAACGTGATTCTGTCCGAGCAGTGATCCTGTAGAAGGGTCTGGTCTTCCTCTGTAGGTCCAGTTGTGGTTCTGGAGCTCTTGTCCTCCGGGAATCCAGTAGGCAAGCTGCTCCTGGTTTTGAAAGCCTGAGCTTATATCCAGGTAGGAATGCTTGGATCCTCCCCCTGAGCGGAGCATCCCACAATGGGATGATGGAATTTTATCAGTCCTGCAGTGACACTCAATGGCCCATTCACAGAAGATATCTCCCCTGGAGGGCGTTATCAGGGCTGAGTCATGGAAGAGTTAAAGAACACTGCCCCGCCTGTTTATAGCAGTTGATGAAGATGGGCTTTGAAAATATGCATTTGGTTCCATCTTACACTGCAGCCTGAAACAGTGGGGGAATCCCTGCTCAGGGGGTGAACACCACCCCCCTTACCCAAACTGGCTCAGGTGTAAAACCCCCACCCCGGGAAGGCCACACACACAGGGGACAATGTCACACTTGCCCTGCCCCAGGGGAGGTCTCTGTCCCTGTCACTCCCTTGCTGTCCCCCCTTTTCTCTTTCTTTCCAACTCTCTCTCTACCTCACATTTACTGTTCAATAAAATCCACGATGAATTTTGCCTCATTAGCACCTTTATTGGGGCAGAGGCATTTCTCTAACAATTTGCGTAACCAGATTGTGACATTATTTTTGCACAGTGAGTTCAGGGCACTCTTGTCTCACCCCAAGTGCCTTTGACAACAGCATGGTTCCCTCCTCTGAGGAGGTTGTGGTTTTTTCTGGAAGAACTCTTGGAAACTTGGACACAGTCCCTCCTTCCTCCTGGGGAACTTATGGAAGAACTGATGCGGAAAATGGCCATTTTGGGTGGCCAGTGAAAAAGAAAATATTTTGTTGTCCTTCCTTGAAAAGTTTGTTAAAATTACTGGAGAAGAGGGAGCAAATGATATCAGAGTGACTGATAAAGTTCATTTACTCAAAGGTGAGGAACACAAGGCTGCTAAAAGTCCTACAAGGAGCCCAGCTCAAGTAGCTAAATTCCCAAATAACTCCAGCCAGGGATCTCCAGGAGGATTTTTTTGGAGAGTGCTCGGAGCTGGCAGATCCCGGACTCGAGCCCCGGATATCTCCAGGCTCCCTAAGAGGAGCTTTTTCGGGGCCAGAGGAGCCGCGATCGCCCCTCGGGAGGGTCCCGGGGGTCCACGTGGGGATGGCCCGGTACCGACGGGGCGGGACATTGGTTTTGGGGATCCCCGTGAGAGCCGGGGCTGTGGAACGGGGGACCCCCGGGGCGGGGAGAGGGGAAGGGGCGATACCGGAGCTGGGGCACCCCCGGCAGCCCGGAGATGAGGCAGGGACGGGACCCCCTGACCCTGACAGGGGCGTGTCCTGGGGTGACTTCATGGTGCTCATGCTCCATCGGTCCGTTTAGCCCAGAAATGAGTTCTGCACCTTTAAGGCTGGTTCTGAGAGCCAAGGGGAGGAGGAAGAAGCTGCAGTTTGTTTTCAGACACTGCACTCATTCCTCCACATTCCGGCTCCTGGATGGACAGAGGGCAGGACAGAGCTCTCCTTTGCTTTTAGTTAGTTTTTAGCTCTCTGAGGCAGAGAAGTTCCCCAAATGTGGTTTTTCTTTTTCTTTGGAGCTGTTTAAAACCTGCTCTGGACTGAACACCCAGAACACCACTGGCAGCTCCCACCTGTGGCCTACCAGGCTGAGCCAGGGCAGTGGCATTTCCAGCGCTGGAGAGATTGATAAGAGACTGATAAGAGACTGATAAGAGACTAATAAGAGACTGATAAGAGACTGATAAGAGACTGAGTGCGCTGAGCTACAGCCCAAGGAGGGACGTTTTTAGTTTGTCTTCTCTTTTGGAGCAGCAGCAGGTTTTATTGCTTAATATTGTTCAATTTTTCTGCTGGTGAATGCCTTGCCTGTTAAATAAATTTTTTTTCCACTTTTCTCCAAGGAAATATTTTCCCGAACTGTCTGAGGGTGGGGCTGCTGAATCTTCATTCTAGAGTAAAATTCCTTCTGGGGGTTTTCAACCAAATTTGCCCTAAACCAGGACATGGTGGTGGAAAGAAGGGGAACCCCAAGTGGCTGGATTGAGGGGAGGCTGGAGAGAGGGACCCTGGGACTCCAAAACCTCCCAGAATCCATAAGCAGGACCCTGGAAAGGGGGAATCCCCAGGACACATGGGGTCCCCAGCAGCCCAGAGATGGGGGACCAGCAGAACCCCAGAGGGATGAGACTGGAAATGGGAAACTCCTGGTGGATTTTTTGATTCACTCTTGATTTTTGGACATCAGGTGACTTCCAGAGATGGACTTGGGCAAGAGGAATCCTCAACCCAAGGCATTCACAGCTCTTTTTTCCCCAAAACAGGATTTTCCCCAAACCTTTCCACAGTGACATCCCCCCTTTCCCGCTCTGGGTGAGCTCAGTCCCAAACCTGACCCTGATCCTGGTCTCAATCTCACTCCATGTTTAGACACACTCACAGTTCTGTATTTAATCTCATCCCAGTCCCAAACTCATCTAGCCCCCGACCCAATCCCAACCCCAGCCCTAAAGCCAATCCCATGTCTAGCCTTAACCACAATCCCAGTTCTAATCCAAATCTTAGCCCCAACTCCAAGCCCAGCCCCAATTCCAGACCCTTCCTAAATCCTCAGCCCCAAACCAAATCCCAGGTTCAGCCCCTCTCGGACTTTGGGGGTGTCTCTGTCCCTGTGCCCCCGATGATGTTTGGGTGGGGTCACAGCAGGGCTGAGAGGGACAGAGACCCCCCCAGCCTCCCCAGGGGTGAGAAGGTGGCAGAGCCCCCCCAGCCCCGAGCAGCCTCAGCGGTGAGAGGGACACAGAGCCCCTGGTGCCCAGCCCTGCACAGGCATTGCCTGAGGCCAGAGGGATGGAGACCCCCCGAGCATCCCCCAGGGCGAGGGGACAGAGAGCCCCGAGCATCCCCTGGGCTGAGAGGGACAGAGACTGCCCCGAGCACCCCCTGGCACAGGGGAGAGAGGGAGGGAGACCCCCCAGGCATTCCCTGGGGTGAGAATGATGGAGACCCCTGGGGAATGGCCTGGGGTGACAGGGACAGGGACACCCCTGGGGAATGGCCTGGGGTGAGAGGGACAGGGACAACCCCTGGGGAATGGCCTGGGGCGACAGGGACAGGGACAACCCTCCCAAGGCCCTCCCAAGCATCCCCCAGGGCAAGAGGCACAGAGACCCCTTGAGCATCCACTGGGCACTGGACAATATAAACTTCACAGAAATCAAACTTAGCTCTGCATAAATCACTTTGATGAATATTTGATTGTCCAACAAGTCACATGTGATGAAAACACAAACAAATCCCAAATATGAATAAACTGACAATAGAAGCAATTCTGTGGCAGTTCCTGGTTTAATCTGTCCCTGCACAGCTCCAGCTCAGCTGCTGGCAGGTTCCAATAAAAGAAAAGTAGAAATTTGGCCAAATACTGATTATGAAAAGGAAGGGAAAGCTCTGTGTAACTGTAACAAATGTGATAGGGCTGAATAGAATAATGATTCTCACATTTGGCAAAGAACCCAAGCCTGGAAATTCAGGAGTTATTTGGGAATTTAGCTACTTGAGCTGGGCTTCTTGTGGGACTTTTAGCAGCCTTGTGTTCCTCACCTTGGAGTGAATGAACCTTATCAGTGTCGCTGGTAACATTTGCTCCCTTTCCTCCAGTGATTTTAACAAAATTTTCAAGGAAGGACAACAAAATATTTTCTTTACACCGGCCACCCAAAATGGCCATTTTCCTCCTCAGGTCTCCTGTAAGTTGCTCAGAGGAAGCTGTGTCCAAGTTTCAAGAGTTCCTCCGGAGAGAACACCAACCTCCACAAAGGAGGGAACCATGCTGTTGTTAAAGGCACTTGGGGTCAGAGAACAGTGCCTAAACCCACTGTGCCAAAATAATGTCACAATCTGGTTAAGAAAATCATAAGAGAGATTCCTCTGCCCCAATAAAGGTGCTAATGAGGCAAAATTCATCGTGGATTTTATTGAACAGTAAATGTGAGGTAGAGAGAGAGTTGGAAAGAAAGAGAAAAGGGGGGACAGCAAGGGAGTGACAGGGACAGAGACCTCCCCTGGGGCAGGGCAAGTGTGACATTGTCCCCTGTGTGTGTGGCCTTCCCGGGGTGGGGGTTTTACACCTGAGCCAGTTTGGGTAAGGGGGGTGGTGTTCACCCCCTGAGCAGGGATTACCCCACTGTTTCAGGCTGCAGTGTAAGATGGAACCAAATGCATATTTTCAAAGCCCATCTTCATCAACTGCTATAAACAGGCGGGGCAGTGTTCTTTAACTCTTCCATGACTCAGCCCTGATAACGCCCTCCAGGGGAGATATCTTCTGTGAATGGGCCATTGTGTGTCACTGCAGGACTGATAAAATTCCATCATCCCATTGTGGGATGCTCCGCTCAGGGGGAGGATCCAAGCATTCCTACCTGGATATAAGCTCAGGCTTTCAAAACCAGGAGCAGCTTGCCTACTGGATTCCCGGAGGACAAGAGCTCCAGAACCACAACTGGACCTACAGAGGAAGACCAGACCCTTCTACAGGATCACTGCTCGGACAGAATCACGTTCATCACACTCACAGGACTGCAGCCACCACCCTGACCAGCAACAGGGTGTCAGGTTATATCCTGACTCTGTCAGTTTAAGGCAGTGTTTCTGTATCATTGCCTTGATCTTCATTTTCTTATTAAATTGTAATTCTGGCTTAGACTCTCCCCCAGGTTTGCCTTCAATCCTGTATAAAATTTAGTGTGCTCATCCCTTGTTTTCCTCCCAAAGCAGGATTTCCCATCCTGAAACCTTCACTTGATGAAGGAGGAGGCTGTGAGGAAGAGGAAGATGCCCCAGGAGCCCCAGGCAGGTGAGGAGGAAGTCAGTGCCCCTTTCCCCCTCTCTCCTGCTCCATCTCCCAGCCCAGCACAGCCCCTGGCTGCAGGACAACCCTGCTGCCAACCCCGTCCTGCCAGGGATGCTCAGGGGGGACCTCCTTCCCCTTCCCTGTGGCACGGAGGCAAATCCCATCCTCTCCTTGTTGTTCCTCCCCCAGAGAAGGAGCTGAGGATGGAAACCAGGGAGGACAAATGCCCACAGCAGAATCTCATGGAAGAGGCCATTTTAAGTGGCTCCATGGTGCAGAATTCCAACGTGGAGGAAAAGCCCCAGAGTTTCCACAGGAGGAAGGGCTGCAAACCCAGTCCAGGGTGCTCTGAGGTGGAAAGACCCACCCTGAGGCAGGAAGGTGGACAGAGCTTCAGCCAGAGCTCAGAGCTGGTGGCCCATGGGCAGCTTCACAATGGGGAGAAGCCCACAAGTGCTTGGAGTGTAGGAAGTGCTTCAGCAAGAGTAACCACCTCATCCACCACCAGATGATCCACACTGGGGAATGGGCCTATGAGTGTGGGGAGTGTGGGAAGGGCTTCCGCTGCAGCTCCGCCCTCATCACCCACCAACGCATCCACACTGGGGAGAGGCCCTACAAGTGTCCCGAGGGTCTGAAGAGGTTTTGGACCAGCTCTGATCTCCTCTGCCATCAGCGGATTCACACCGAAGAGCTGGAATGTCACAGGCAGAGACAGGGGCTCCATGGAGCCCTCCCAGAACTTTCTGGGGATGGTAAAGAGCCCTGTGGTCAGAGGCAGTCACAGCCATTCCATGGTGACATCCCAGGGCACCTTGGGCTGCAAAGGCACCCATCTGTCACAGGCACTCACGGGGGCTCCACGGTGACATCCCAGGAGTCCCCAGGCTGCCAAAGAGCCGGGATGTCCCAGACACTCACAGGGGTTCCTGTCATGGGCACGGTGGGAGCTTCAGGCGAAAGCTTTATTTCTTTATTGGAGAAACTCCTGCTGAGACGTGAGGTGGAGAAATGACTGCCAACAGCCACCATGGATGCTCAAAGCCCTGCAGGACCCCTAGACTTCTCAAATTCCTTCTAAATCCAGGAGACTGGCAGCGGCTGGATCACGTTCCTGCCCCTGACTTTGTCAAAGGTCGAAAGCATTGGACAGGTGAAATTGAACTTTAACACAATTTGTCCTACAGGATTAATGATAGAATACCAGATAAATTAGTATAAATACAGCTCTGATTGATTCTGATCATGATCAGATGGAAAGATCACTAGCACAGTTATTTACTCCACAGTTCAGGAGCTATAACAATTATTAGAATATTGTACTCTAGGCAACAATTTTGAAGTCAACAGGGCCTTGCTGGAGCTGTTGGAGCCCATTGCAGGCAGAGCCTCCTGCTCCAGCAGGAACTGCCTTTCCTGTGCCATCAGCAGGGCAGGTCCCCCTGCAGGAAAAGCCCCAGGCCAGCCCCAGCACAGGAAAGGCCTCGGGCACAAGGGCAGAGTGCCATGCTGGGAGCTGTGCCAGGGAGAGTCCGAGGCACCAAAGGCAACTTGGCAGCAGCAGCTGCTTGCAGGCCATGGCCAGAAGCCTCCCTTGGCAGCCCGGCCTGGTGGCCACCACTGCAGAGCTGCTGCCTCAGGGCTCATTCCTGGCTGGCCTCTGAAAAGCCACTTGTGCTCCAGGGGCCTGACTGGGAAGCCATTGGGCCCAGCACTGTGGGAACAAGATATCAATGACAAAACTCTTCATGCCAGCAGAGCCAAGGCGGGGCCAGAGCAAAGGGCAGAGCCAGGCCCAGGGGACAGGGCTGCCATGGTGATGGCTGTGAGGTCACTGCCCCTGCAGCAGCCTGGCTGCCCTCAGCAGACATTCTGGCCAGAAGCGTTGTGAGGGCACCCAGCACAGCAGAGAACCCACACTGCAGGAATTCTGTCACTGTGGATGAGAGGGTTTCACTGGGTCAGGCTGCACAAAGCTCCTGCTCTTGGACCATTCCTGGGATGGGGCATCCACTCCTCTGGAAAAACAGTTTCAGTTTCGTTCCACTGTCATCACTGTAAAATATTTCCTCCTTCTAACAAATGTAAATCCACCCTCATTCAGTTTAGAGATATTGACCCTTGTTCTGTCACTGCAAGATTTGGGAGAAAATAACTTTGATCACTATTTTTCCATTTTCACAGACCTTGGAGAAGACCCAGAAATCTCCCAAGTTGGGGTTTTGAGGGCTCATCATAAAACCAGCAGGGAGAGTCTGCAGGCTCTGGGCTCAGAGGTGTGGAGACTGAGGACAGAAAAGGGGTAGCCTGGGAGGGAGTGAAGGGTGGTTTCAGAGAGGCTGGAGCTTTTCTTCCTAGTGGGAATGAGCCTGAAGAAGACCTAATAGCACCAAGGGCAGCTGGGGAGGCCCAGACTGGACACCAGGAGAAAGGAATTTCCCTGGCCGGGAAGGGCTGTGGTGCAGCACGTCCCCCAGCAGGAGCCTGGAGCAGCCCAAGGCTTTGTGTGGGCAGGCAGAGGCAGGCAGGAGGCAGAGCTGTCAGCAAAGGAAGGGGCCAGCCAGGTGGGGCAGCCGGGGGATGCCGACAGCCTGCAGGGACAGAGGTGCAGGTTTGCTCAGCACCAGAGACACCTTTGCCTTGCTTGTCCCCACCTGTCATCACTGCCACTAGTGTTCTGCTATACCTGGAACCTGGGGACACTTTCTCAGTCCTGTCCCTCAGAAGGATCAATTTTATGCATGAGAAACCTCACTTTGAGTTCTTGAGAAGTTCTTTGAGCATGCTGTAAGGGACTGTGTCTGATGCAAAGAGCACCAAAGCCCCAGAGGGTCATTACAATCCTTGTGCTGTGTCTGTGCTGCTGAGCTGGGCTGGGCTCCTGGCCCAGAGGCAGTTCCTGGCAAGGGCAGCAGAGCTGCAGAGAGACAGCTCTGGCCAGGAGCAGCTCCTGTGCACAGCCCAGCAGGGCTGGGGCACTGCCAGGGCCCCTCAGGGACACCAGCAGGGCACAGACAGAGCTCCCAGGGGCTCAGCACTGGCAGGGGCTGTGGCATGTCCCAGAGGGGGCTGTGTCACAGCAGCTCCTCTGTGGCTGTGTCATGGAGGCCCAGAGCAGCTGTGATGTCAGCAAGGGGCTGTGTGACAGCACAGAGTGGGCTGTGTGAGGTCACAAATTGGGCTCTGACATCACAGAGTTTGTTGTGTGAGGTCACTGAGAAGCTACAGCATCATAGAGGGAACTGTGTGACATCCCAGAGCAGGTTGTGAGATCATGGCATGGCTGTATGACATCACAGAGCAGGCTGTGAGGTCAAAGTGTTTGCTGTGACATTACAGAGTGTCAGTATGACATCACAGAGAGGGTTTTGTGGCATCACTGAGGGGGTTGTGACATGACCCAGCTGTCTATGACATCATAGTGCAGGGCCATAGAGAATCGTGCTGTCATAGATGGTGGCTCAGTGACATGAGGGGCAGTGTGACATCACCGGGTGGTTGTGTAACATCGTAGAGGAGGCTGTGACATCACAGAACAAACTGTGACATCACAGTGTGACTCTTTGACATCACAGTCTTCTGTGACATCACAGAGCAGCTCTGTAGCATCACAGGGGCCAATGTGACATCACAGGAGACTGTGTGACATCACAGGGGGCTGTGTGACATCACATGGAGACTCCGTTACATCACAGGGGCCTGTGTGACATCACAGGATGCTGTGTGACATCACAGGGGCTGTGTGACATCACAGGGGCTGTGTGAGGTCACTGGGGAGGTCACTCTGCCCCGGCCCCCCTCACAGTTCCCCCCAGAGCAGTCCAACCCTGCTTGTGCACAGCGGGGTCCCCTGTCCCCCTGGGTCCCCCCGCCCCTGGCCCCGCAGCCTCCCCCAGAGGATGTTCCACGAGATCGACCCCAGAGCCTGACACGGGGACGGGGGACGGGGCCCTGGGGGTGGCACAGGGGGACAGGGACCCCCCGGCAGCGTCCCCGTGTCCCCCAGGGCCAGAGCCTGGGCCAGGGCTCCTTCACCCTGTTACAAACGAGGGCCTGAGAGCGCTGAAAAAATCCCCAGCAAGGGATCAGCAAAAACCAGATTTAATATTAAGGGACAGCAGCGCAAAGTTCCTTGGGAAGAGTCACTCTGCTCCTGACTGGACACTTCAGGCACACCAAGGAAACAAAACAACAAAAAAACAAAACAAAGTCCAGGCAATCAAACTAGAAATGAACTGAGAACTGCCCCTGTGTGTGTGTGACACAAGGACAGTGAGGGCAAGGATGAAAGGAATACGGCCCAAAAGCTTAACAGAGCTTAAAATTAACAGGACTTAATTTATACCTTAATCTTAACTAATACCTTCAATTTCACAATTAAGCGAAAAACAGCATTTAATAGGATTTAATCTAACTTTTAACCTGTGACTTTGCAATTTAACAGAGGATTAACATTTAACAGTATTTGACTCAGCTTATAACTTATATTAAACATAGCAAGTTAGGGAAACAACAACTCTTAGCGGTGTTTAGCTTCACTTAGACCTCGTGACTTAACCTTACCTACAGGCAATGTAGGTAAGGTTAAGTCATCCTGGCCACACTTGGCACCAACAGCTTTCTTTGGCAGTGTGAGAACAGGGATGTTGTGCCACTGAGGGAACAAAACCAGTTCCCAGGGCTGCTGCTACAGAAAGCAGGAGCTGGTTGGGCAGCAGCAGTGCCTGGAGCAGACAGTGTTTGTGATGAGCTGCAGAGGAGCTGAGCCCAGGGGCTGTTGGCCAAGGCCGAGCCCCAAGGAGCATTTCTCAGCTGGCAGGGCAGCCTGAGAAGGGGAGGGGGGAATGCAGCAGCACAGGGCCCATGGAACCAAGGGAGCATTGTGACACTGTGGGGCCCGGTGAGTCCAAGGGACCATTGTGACACTGTGGGACTCTGTGAGACCATGGGGCCATTGTGACACTGTGGGGCCCGGTGAGACCAAGGGACCATTGTGACACTGTGGGGCCTCATGGAATCATGGAGAGCACTGTGACATTGCTGGGCCTCATGGAACCAAGGGGACAGTACTGACGCGCTGTGGCTCCATTGAATTTAGGGATCATTGTGACACTGAGAGGCCCCATCAAACCAAGGGTCCATTGTGACACCACGGGGCCTCATTGAACTGTGGAGACCATTGTGACACTTTGAGGTGTCAAGGGACCAAGGGGCCATTGTGACACTGCGAGTCCCCATGGAGCCAAAGGTTCATTGTGACATTGCAAGGCCTCATGGAATCATGGAGACACCATTAAGACACTTCACAGCCTCATGGAGACACAGGGCCATTGTGACACTGTGGGACACCATGGAACCAAGGAGACCATTGTGACAGTATGAGGCCCCATGAAATAAGCAAAGCATTGTGACACTCTGAGGCCTCATGGAACCAAGAGGCCTTTTTGTACTATGGGTCACCAGGGAATCATGGAGACCATTGTGACACTGAGGGGACCCATGGGATCATGGAGACCATTGTGATGCTATGAGGGCCCATGGAATAAGCAAAGCATTGTGACACTGTGAGGCTTCATGGAGCCAGTGAGACCATGGTGACCCTGGGGGTCCCCACAGAACCAAGAGGACCATTGTGATGCTGTGGGGCCTGGTGAAACCAAGAGGCCTTTGTGACACTGCAGGGCTGCATGGAACCAAACGGCCATTGTGGCATTGAAGGGCCTCCTGTCATCAGTGGTTCATTGTGACACTGTGGAGCCAAAGGAGACCATTGTGATTATTCCAAAAGGAATATTGTCAGGACAGGTCTGGCTGGCAACAGTTTCACAATGGTCACTTCTCATCTGTCCCCAAAACACTGAGGAAGGCTCCGTGCTTTCCTTCCCATGGGAAAGAATTGTCCTTCTTCTCCAGGTGCCCATGGCTGAGACTGGGTTTCCACCTTCAAAATTCCCTTAATTGAAAGACTGATCCCAGACAAAATCTGCAATTCTTGAGAAGTCTGCCTGGCCATGGCCTATTTCGGCTCTCACCTGCCTTCCAAACACTGGGACTCTGTGCTTTTCTTCCTATGGAAAAGAATTGTCCTTCTTGTCCAGTGCCCATGGCCAGAATGGAATTCCACCTCCAACATTCCCTGTTGTGACAGACTGGAGGAGATTGTTGGCTCAAAACCTTTCATGTGTGGGGGAGGAAGGGGCAGGTCCAGCCTTGCCCTGCCCTGGAAGCCCAGCACGGCCCTGCCCTGGAACCCCAATCCCCCCAGAGCCTCTATCCCAGCCCAGCAGTGGCTGCCAGTCCCTGGCACAGCACAGGCAATGCTCCACAGCCACCTCTGCAGCCCCCAGCCCAGCTCCTGAGGGACCAAATGAGCCCAAGGGCCACCTGGGGGAAGGGCCCAGGGAGACCAAGGGGTATTGAAGGCCAACCACAAGGCAAGCACACATCTTGGCCCTGAAATTCCTCTTGGAATTTCCATCTGAACACTGCTGGAATCCAGGAGTTGGTACTTGTGTGTGGGCTTCTCTGTACCTTTTCTGTCTTTAGCTCTCTCTGTGTCTTCTTCTATTTCTGTCCTTGTGCAAATTTTGATTAACTTAAAATTGAACAGGCTTAGAGTTTATGTAGTTGAATGGGCCAAGGTAATGCTTTGAGAAGTGTTTTCTGCTGATTGAATGTGACATTAAACCATTTGCCAAAGTTTCTCTGCTTTTCTAAAGTTGCCAGTAAAGGCTGTTTGGTTGTTTTGAGCTCTTGAGGATTTCCTGTCAGTATTTCTCCAGTGTGTCCAACTTAGGGTACAGAAACAATTGTAATTCCTTTTAAATGTCTCATTGAGTGAGTTTTTTAGTAGATGTGGGTCAGGGCTTGTGTGTCCTGCTTGGCCCAGCCCAGGCAGGGCTTTCCCAGCCACATTCCACACTCCATTGCCCAGCTGGAGCCGCTGGTGCCTCTGAGTTGTGCTGCCCCAGCCCCAGGGACGCTCTCCTTGTCTGCCCATTCCCCCACGGTCTCTGGGCAGGGATGGCCTCACTGGGGGCTGCTGACATCCTCAGCAACTTGGAGGCTGCTGCTGAATTTCACTGCTCCAGAGGCTTGTTCAGCCTTCAGCTCTTCAGTGCAGGAATTCAGTGTCCCAGGGCTCATGAACATTCAGAACACCTGAACAAGCCAAGCCTCTGGGAATAATTTGATTTTAATTTTCAAATCCTTTGTGGTTAATTAGACAGATCTCAGTAGTATATCCAAAGTGAATGCAATACATTTAAAAAGACAGTGAGAAAAATTTTTAGGTCCTGTTTAGGTTTTTTTCCCTGTTAATACAATGATATGGGCAATCTCCAATTGACACTGAATCCAAGTACCTCCTTCTGCAGTTTGAATAGATATGAAAATCAAGACCCTTCATGCCTGACAATCAATCAGACTCTGTCCCTACTCCCACCCCACCATTTCTCTCATCCAAGCCCTGGCACTCAGAGCAGCCTTGTGCAAATCTGAGCTCCCTCCAGCCCAGGCTGCACCTGCAGCTTTCAGCTCCTTGGCTCCAACTCCCACCTGCTTTCCTTGGAGAAGGAGCTGCCCGAGACACAGAGGGATGTTCATTTCTTGTCAGCCATCAAAGCCAAGGGAAGGCACAGCTCCATCAAATGCAAAAGTCATTCTTCTCCCTGGCTCTGCCCTGCCCCAGATCCCCACAGCCTGTTCTGTTTCCTTAATCCCTGCATTGCCAGGGACTCTCTGGGACAAGGGAGCTCTGCTCTGGGGATGGAGGGAGGTGCAAGTGCCACCACTGGAGTGGGAACCACAACTCATCAGGTTTGTGTCCTTTAGGGATCAGGAACTGGTGAGACTCAGAGGCACAGAAAGGTTTCTCTTCATGGCAAACAGACCACAGTTGAACAGGACACAATTTAATAACAATCACACTCTTCCCTGAGCTGTGTGCAGAGTCCCAGCAGCATCTGATGAGTCCACCATCCACAAGTGATTTCCATTCTAATGTTAATTTCACACAAACGTGGTTCTGTGACAGATATAAACACAATCAAGTTCTTGTATCAGGATGCTCGCCCTGGAGTGGGGGCAAAACAGCTCCAACAATTCCTGATTTGCAAAGCTGCCAGTGGTGGATGGAGAAGGAAGGTCAGGCTGCTCTGGTGTTGAGGAAATGCTGAAACCAGCCTGACTCATTTCATCTCCTCCTGTCCTGGCTGATCTCCCCTCTTTCCCCTTCCACCCATTGGCTTTTGTCTCCCACCAGGCCCCCGGTGAAGAGCCTGGCTCTGTGTTCTCCATCCCCTCCTCGCTGGCACTGCCAGGCTGGGATGAGGAGCCCCTCAGCCTTCCCTGCTCTGGGCTGGACAAGCCCAGCTCCCTCAGCCTCTGCTCACAGACAAGGGCTCCAGCCCCACCTTGGAGGCCCTTCCCAGGCCCTGCTCCAGCTGCCAGACATCTTTCCTGCCCTGGGCAACCCAAGCCAGGCCACAGTGACCTGGATAATCCCCGTCCTTGATGTCCTGCTCACACAGCCCTGGCCCCTTGTCCCCATGTCAGGCCCTGGGGTGGATCCTGTGGAACATCCTTTGGTGGAGGCTGTGGCTCCAGGTGGGCCGGGGGGATCCCGGGGGACAGGGACCCTGCTGGGCATGGACAGCTTTGGACTTGTTGGGAGAAACTGTGAGGGAGAGCTGGGGCAGAGTGACCAACCCAGTGACCTGACACAGCCCTGCCGGGATGTCATACAGCCCCTCTGGGATGTCACAGCCTGCTCTGTGAGCTCACAGCCCCTTCTCTAATGTCACACAGCTGGTCTCTGATGTCACAGCCAACTCTGTGATGTCTTAGTCTTCTCTGGGATGTTAGACCTCTGCCCTGTGATGTCACAGCTGGCTCTGTGATGTCACAGAGGCAGTCTATGCTGTCACAGCTGCTCAATGACCTCACATGACACACTCTGTGATGTCATAGCCCACTCTGTGACCTCATGTTACCAGATGATCAATTGTCTACACCAGGTGAGCTGACACCTGGAGCTTGTTCTCCACATCCCCAGGCCTATGCAAACCACACAAGGCCCATTGTGATAGAAGGGGAACTGGAACTTCAGCAGCCTCAGTGTCCTGCCAGCTCAGCCAGGCCCACTGGAACATTGGGGTCCACGACCACCAGGGACCACCAGAGAGACCCCCAGGACAGAAGAACACTTGGGTAAAGGGGAGGGGGAATATGTTAATGATTTTGGGGAAACAATTATCAGATGTGTGTTTAGTCCAGGACAATCAATGAATGTGTGTGCAAAATACAGAAAATAAAAAGAAATTTTCCTGTGCTCAGCATGCACGGCTTTGGGAGGAGCTCTCCCCCGTGCATCCAGCTGAATAAAGAATGCTGCTTCTTAATGCTACACTGGGGTTAAGGAGTTTTCTGTTTCACTGTATGTTTGGTAGCACTCCCACTGCCAAGGAAAGCTCTGTCTGCTGCTGCTCACAGACAGAGAAGGGCTGGGGGCAGATGTGGGGCTCGGAGGCTGCCTGGGGCACAGTGACCATGAAATAATCAAGTTTCCAATGTTCTGTGAAAGAAGGAGGGGCAGCAACAAAACTTCCGCACTGGAATTAGGAAAGGCAGACTTTGGCCTATTGAGGATGCTGATTTGGGGAGAATCAAATCAGGTACTGATTTATTTTAAGGGAAACACTCCTTAAAAACAAAGGGATCCAGGAAGGACACACATTTCAAGAAGGTAATTTAAGGGGGAAGGAGCAGCCTGTCCCAATGCAGCAAAAGATGAGGTCGAGAGGAAAATGACTGGCCTGGCTGCCCATGGAGCTTTTGTGGGAACTCGGGGGATAAAAGGACTGGCAACTCAGGAAGCATTTAAGGATTTCAATGGGTTATTCAGAAAGAAAAGTTGAAATGTGAAAGCTCAATTAGAACTTACCCTGGCGGCTTCTGTAAGAAAAAGGTTTTTATAAAAAAAAAATATAGCAAAAGGAGGGAGGAGAAGAACCTCTAGTATTTATTGGATGCAGTAGAGAATAGAGTAACTAAAGATAAGGAAAAGGCTGAGCTACGTAACACCTTGTTTGTCTCAAGTATATTTTTTCAGTATTAGGACAGGTTTTCCTCAGGACAAGTGTTCTCCTGAGCTGGTAGATGGGCACAGGGAGCAGAACAGCCCCCTGGAATCCAGGAAGAAGCAGCTGCTGACCTGCTGAGCCACTCAGATGTTCACAGGTGTGTGGGATCAAATGGGATCCATCCCAGGGGGATGAGGGAGCTGTGGATAAGCTCCCCAAGCTTCTCTCCATCATTTACCATCAGTCCTGGCTCAGCAGGGAGGGCCCAGAGCACTGGAGGTGCCAGTGTGAGCCCATCCCCAGGAAGGGCTGGAAGGAGGATCTGGGGAACTCCAGGCCTGTCAGCCTGACCTGGGTGCCTGGCAAGGTGATGGAACAGATCACCTTGAGTGCCATCACAGGGCACCCACAGGATGGCCCAGGGATCAGAGCCAGCCAGCGTGGATTTCAATATCTGCATTGATGATCTGGATGAGGGGATTGAGTCCATCATCAGCAAATTTGCAGATGACACCAAGCTGGGTATGAGTGTGGATCTGCTGGAGGGTAGGAGGGCTCTGCACAGGGCCCTGGACAGGCTGGATCCAGGGCCCAAATCCAACAAGGTGAGGTTTAACAAGTCCAAGTGCCAGGCCCTGCACTTTGGCCACAACAGCCCCTGCAGTGCTACAGGCTGGGGACAGAGTGGCTGGAGAGCAGCCAGGCAGAAAGGGACGTGCCGGGACTGATGGACAGCAGGCTGGACATGAGGCAGCAGCGTGCCCAGGTGGGCAAGAAGGCCAAGGGACATTCTTATGGTGTGAAGTCAGGAACTGCAATGGGGAGTGGGGCCAGAAGGAAAGGGCAAACAGGAACGGGCTGTTTGCAGGGGAGGGAACAGGGATGGGCAATAGGAGGAAGAAATTTATACCAGAAGTATAAAGAAAGCAAAGGTGAAGCCAAGGAAATGCTCGGGGCAGTTTGGGGGTGGCTGCCAGGCAGCCCTGGCCCTGAGCAACAGCGTCTGCAGTGGCACAGGAAACTCCCAGCTGATGGGAACAAACTTTCTGGCTGACTGCAGAGGCCAGGACAAAGCAGAGTGGTTTCCCTGGTGTCCCCCAGCCCTTGCTGGCCCCAGGGGCTGATGGCATTTGTGCTCCCTCAGCTTCATGTCCCCACAGCAACAGCATGGGGGTGCTCCCGCCTGCTGTGTGCAATGCAAACAGGGGCTGCTGAGGCAGTGCTGCCGTGTCTGTGCCTGCAAGGATGGGGCACCTGTGTGAGCTGGGGGAGAGGCCAGGGCTGCAGAGGGGGGATGTTGTTGGCAGCTGCATGAGGACGCTCTGGGACGCTGCCCTGGGCTGTGCAGCGCACTGGGGATGGATCAGCCCCTGCTCTGCTGCTCCTTCCCGTCTGCCCCAGGGCCCTTGCAGAGCCCCAGCCATGCTGTTTGCCCCCAGCCTGCCCACGGCCAGCCTGGGGCTGCTCACGGGGGTTTCTGTGCTGAGCATTGGCCTGGCCGTGTTCTTGAGAGAGCCGGGGCAAGGAGCCTGGAGCCCCCAGGGCCTGGCCTGAGGCGTCAGCACTGCCCCAGCAGTACCCATGGCCTGTCCCTGCTGCAGCCCCGGCACTGCCACCCCCAGGGCTGTGCCCGGCCCCGAGAGCACTCAGGCCCTGCAGCAACACCAGGGCCACCAGGGCAGCAGGGCAGGGCCACGGCAGCAGCACTGGCAACACCAAGTGCTGCTGCTGCTGCTGCTGGGCACAGCTGCTGGGCCAGCACTGATCTGCCCCAGCTCTGCACACAGACATTGCTGCTGCAGCTCCAGAGAAGGCAACAAAAGGGCATCTCTGCAGAAAACTCTGCTGAGAGATCCTTTAGCTCCTTTAAAGCCACCAAGAGCGCAGCCCCTCATTGGCACAGTCTGTGGCAACAGGGAAGGTGGAGAGAAACAAAATGAGAAATGGCACAAAGAATGACATTTATTTGTGGACAATATGAAAAAAAGTAAAACAAAGAAAAGCAACCCCCAAAATAAAAACTACAAGAAGTATCAAAGATGACTTTTATTGCAAGTGATTTGCAGAAATTGGCCAGCAGTTTAATGTTTCCGAAAGCATCCAGTCATCAGTCTCCACACTGCAGCCTTGAGCTCCTGGTTCCTCAGGCTGTAGATGAGGGAGTTCAAGGCAGGAGGCACCACCGAGTACAGAACTGACAGGGCCAGATCCAGGGATGGGGAGGAGATGGAGGGGGGCTTCAGGTGTGCAAACACTGCAGTGCTGATGAACAGAGAGACCACGACCAGGTGAGGGAGGCAGGTGGAAAAGGCTTTGTGCCGTCCCTGCTCAGAGGGGATCCTTAGCACAGCCCTGAAGATCTGCACATAGGAGAAAACAATAAACACAAAACATCCAAATACTAAACCGGAACTCACAGCAATTGCCCCAAGTTCCCTGAAGTAGGAGTGTGAGCAGGAGAGCTTGAGGATCTGTGGGATTTCACAGAAGAACTGGCCCAGGGCATTGCCATGGCACAGGGGCAGAGAAAATGTATTGGCCGTGTGCATGAGAGCATTGAGAAAGGCACTGGCCCAGGCAGCTGCTGCCATGTGGGCACAAGCTCTGCTGCCCAGGAGGGTCCCGTAGTGCAGGGGTTTGCAGATGGACACGTAGCGGTCGTAGCACATGATGGTCAGGAGGGAATATTCTGCTGAGATGAAAAAGGCAAAAAAAAAGAGCTGTGCAGCACATCCAGTGTAGGAGATGTTGCTGGTGTCCCAGAGGGAATTGTGCATGGCTTTGGGGACAGTGGTGCAGATGGAGCCCATGTCAGCGAGGGCCAGGTTGAGCAGGAAGAAGAACATGGGCGTGTGCAGGTGGTGGCCGCAGGCTACGGCGCTGATGATGAGGCCATTGCCCAGGAGGGCAGCCAGGGAGATGCCCAGCAAGAGGCAGAAGTGCAGGAGCTGCAGCTGCCGCGTGTCTGCCAATGCCAGCAGGAGGAAGTGCCTGATGGAGCTGCTGTTCGACATTTGTGGTGCCTTGGCATGGGGATCTGTAAGAAAAGTAATCATGGAATAGTTGGGTTTGGAGAGGACTTGAAATCTCCCAGCACAGGCTGGGGGCACTTTCCCCCCACTGCCTGCCCAGGGCTCTGCTGCCTGGAGCTGTCCCTGCCAGCAGCTGCTTTCCTGTGCCCAGGGCTGGGCCCTGCCAGTGCTGCCAGAGCCCAGCCCAGCCCTGGGGGCTCAGCTCTGCCCTGCAGAGCCCTCCCAGCTCAGGCACTGCCCAGGGGCAGCTCTGGCTCTGCAGGCTCTGATGGCAACATCAGAGTGATAGTGGAGCCCTGGAAAATGTTAAAAATAGTCTTTGAAAATATTGGGCTTTGTGTTTTCTCAGACCACTGCACCTGCGTAAGCAGTATGATAAAAGATATAATTGTTAGATGTGAAGATTGTTTAGAAATTAATTATAATTATTATATAACCAAAGGAAGAATTATGGGAAACTATGTTGGAAATTTAAAGGGAGCAATGTTTAGCTGAAATCTGTGTATACAATAGATGAATATAAGTTTCATAATTAACATGAAAGTTAAGTAATGATAGAGTATAAAACACGTTCACCTCGAATGTATGGTCAGAATCAGATTTGGGTGGAAACTACCCCAATTCCCAGAGCTCTTGAATAAAAAGCACCACATATAATCGCTTCTGTGATTATGTGTTTTTGAATGCTAACAAGAGCAACCCTGAGGAGGCTGGAAAAGCAGCACTGATGCTGCCTCTAAGGGGCTCTGTGCTGATTTCTGTAACTGCCTGGTTTATAAACATCTGAGAGGATTGTTTTTTTAAACCTGAACTGAGAGATAAATATCTATGTGCAATTTCCTATCAAGACAACCCAGAAAAATAGATTTAAAAACCATGATTTCCCCTTTCATCCAGTCCCTGCATCGCTGTGGTCCCTGTATAATCTACTTGGAAATGTTCTGCACTTCAATGCCATGCTGGGAGCAGCCCTAAACAATGCAGCATCCTCCCCACACAAGGAGAACACTCCCAAGCCTCACCAGCTGTCTCCCCCCACCCAGATCTTGTCCCCCAGTGCTGGGAGCAGCTGCCAGGGCTAGCTGA
The DNA here is from genome assembly GCF_012460135.2 of Molothrus ater. Classification (NCBI taxonomy): domain Eukaryota; kingdom Metazoa; phylum Chordata; class Aves; order Passeriformes; family Icteridae; genus Molothrus; species Molothrus ater. The sequence continues at coordinate 111,829 of NW_023416574.1, read as the reverse complement.
GAGCTGTCCCTGGCAGGCAGCAGAGTCCCTGCCCCAGCACAGCGCCCTGGGCTGCAGGACCCTGCTCTGCAGGACAGCCCTGGGCACCCCTGGCTGCTCTGCACAAGAGACAATCAGAGAATGTACTCACAGGCTCTGCAGGCATTGGCATGTTCCAGCTGCAGGAGATGGCTCCAGGAGCTGCAGCTGCATTGCCCTGCAGCCAGAGGTTCCTGTGCCAAGGGCTGGCAGTGATTGTGCCCCAGGCACTTCTCAGCCCCTTCCCAGCCCTGACTGATTGAAGCTCTCTGTGCCTCTGTGCTGCGCGCAGGCTGGCTGCAGGCAGTGCCCCAGCCCTGCTGGGCTGGCAGAAGAGCTGCTCCTCAAGAGAAATGTGCTTTTGAAGCTCTTCTTGGTGACCAGGAGCTGCCTCTGGGCCAGGAGCCCAGCCCAGCTCAGCAGCACAGACACAGCACAAGGACTTTAATCAGCCTCTGGGGCTTTGTGCTCAGGCCCTGAGCATCAGTCCCTGAGAGGGAGCTGAAGAAACCTCTCCAGAACTCCAAGGCAGAATCCAACTCCAAACTTTCTTGGACTTTTAATGGGTCCCAGTGAGGGACACGACTGAGCAAGTGTCCCCAGGCCCCAGGCAGAGCAGAGAACTGCAGGCAGTGATGACAGGTGGGGACAAAGAGAAGCCAAGTCTTGGTGCCCTGGGGCACAGCAGGGTCTGTGCCAGCAAGGGCTGGGAGGAGACACCTTGTCCTGAGGCCCTGGGGCCTCCTGGCCCAGCCCCAGCCAGGCTGGGCACTGTCAGCCCCTTGTGCTGCCCTCAGCATCCCCCCCCTAGCCCACATCCCAGTGGCCTCAAGGATCTGCTGCAAGGAGTCCCTGGGGAGCCTTGCTCAGCAATGGCCCTGGGGGCTCCTTCATGCTCCCTGCAGGGACTGCAGGTTTTTCAAAGCACTTTGGGTTTGGCTTTTGCCTTGGAGTCTCTGAGAGGTTTGTGCAGTCATGGCCTCCAATTATCTGCTGTAATTAGTCCCTGGAGAGGCTTTGTCAGTAACAACACTCAGTGGGGCTCATTAATACTTCAAGGTACTTCAGTTATTTTAAGGTACTTGGTGTTTCCCTTTTGATCCAGACTCTGTGAGAGGTTTGTGCAATCATGGCCCCAATTATCTGCTTTAACGAGTCCCTGGAGAGCTTTGTACTGACACTCAGTGGGGCTCATTAATGCCTTGAGATACTCAAGGTTTTTAAGGTGCTTTATGGATTTAAGAATACTTTTAGGTACTTTTAAGGATTTTCCTTCCCACACTGAGTCTCTGAGAGGTTTTCGTGCCATCCTGGCCTCCAATTCTCTCCTCCAAGGAGTCCATGAGGAGCCTGTGTTGGGTATCTTCCCCCTTTCTGTTTTACAACAAAGATGGAACTGAAAGAGTTTTCTAAGACTTTCTAAAAGCATTCAAACAAATATGAGACAATTAGCAATGCAACGACAACCACTAAGAGAATTAATAGTCTCGTTTTAGTAGACATCATCCAAACCTTTAGTTCCTTGGATTGGAAGAATTTATTGAACCAGTCTTTGTTTTCCACTTGAAGCTTCTTGAACCCTTCCTTCAGTGCCTGAAATCTCTTGTGGATTGACTCGCTGTGGCTGGAGAGGTTCATGCAGCACATGCCCTCAGAGTCTACACAGCCATGCCCATGTGCCCAGAGTAAAAACTTTATCGCTGTTCTGCAAGGTGGCGTGTCTGATGGTCTCTGTGTCTGAGAGCAGGCCACTCAATGTGAGGGAGGCAGCATCGGTTTGCTTACTTAACAGGCACCCAGGATGGTCTAATTGTCCTAAAGCTTTAGCTGCAGCCACCCAAGGTAGTCCAAATTGGGGGTGCTACCATCCAGTACCTGGATTCAAGCTTTCAAAGCCATCTCTTTGATATCATCCAATGCTCTTCTGGGGATACCTGCTGCTTGATCCTCTGGCAGGCTGTGTTGTCCTTCCCCAGCTAGATGGTTGATTGTCGATTCTGCCCTCGCCTCATTATTAGCATAGTCTGCTATGAATTGATTTAGTAAACACTTCCATCCCCCTTCCCACAGGGTGTATTCTGTAGGTGACAACAACATGGTCAGAATATATTTTAAATCATAGGGGGTTAAGATGTGCAGTAAGCATGGCCCTCATTAGGCCATTAAAACAAGGTAAGTCCTTCCTATGGTTTTAGCGTCCCTACACAGATCCTTGATTTCCCCATAAAGCAATGGCTGGCACCTGGGATTCTGCCCCCTTCTTTCATAACATCCCAGGGCAATGAGGAGTTTCGAGATTATTTGCCAGTCTCCTTCCTTAACTGGAGGCATTGCCCAGGGTGGAGAGGATGATTGACAGTGGGGGCGTGACCCGCAGTTGTGGGGGTGGAGTCTGGAGGTTCGTTCAGGGTGGAAGAGAAGGCTGTGGTAGCAGGAAGTGGAGGAGCCAAGATGGAGGGAGGATGGTTGGGCTCCTGTGCCACATTCGGGCTCCTTCCATCTTGAGTCTCCAGGGCATGATGCTCCAAGACAGCGTGGCCATTGCCATCTTGGACCATCGTGGAAGGTCTGAGAAAGGCAGGTTTGAGGGGATGTCCCGTGTTAGCAGTGACCAATGGATTGAGTTTTCAGCACACTGCTTGCTGGTGAAGGGTCTCAAGGATGGTGTGGAAGATGGGGAGCATGCAGGGTGCCACGGGGTCCATTTTAATCAAAAGGTTGTACAATTTAACTCCCACTGAGTCCCAAACTTCAGTGGTATGGATTTCATCAGCAGAGGCATCTGGAAAATTTTTAGTGATCCACCTCATGATTGATTTTAATTCGTTCTTTGAAAAGATTTTGTCTTGATCAGTGAGAATTAACTTAAAGCATCCATATGCACTCCTTTCTACTTTGGACATCTGGCTGCCCATTTTTCTCTTTCTCTGTCTTAGGGGGAACAGCCACCAGAACACATCAAATCGATAATGGGACTTGGGTTCATATTGCAAAAACACAGTGGCAAAATGGGCAATAAATGTCTTGCATTTCCCCAAACCCACCTGCAATCCTATGCAGGTGAAACTATTGTTGTCCCTGCTGATCCTGTGCAAGGTCCTTTGAAGCAACGATGAATCTGCTTGGCCTGGCACTATAGTAGAGGAAATGTATTGTACTTGAGTATCTGTATGGAGGCTTTGCCCTGGGAGGTCCCAGCTGTCCTTGATGGGCTGCAGCTGCGATGTCCTTCATTGGGCTGCAGCTGTGACCAGTGAGGATAACTGGGATAAAAGGGGGCAGGTTAGGCAGTCAAGGAGAGCTTCGAGGAGCCCTGAACTGAGAAAGAACAAGATGCAGAAGAAGGAGTCTGTGCTGTGAATATCTGCAGCCATAAGAACACGCCAAGGAAGTATGGAGTTTAGAAATCTGATAACAACAGTATGGGACTCCAGAAATAGAACACCAACAATGGGTAATCCCGACGTGATAGTTGGTAGAAGATGAGACAGCCAAGAACTGTGTCAGCCAAGAGCTGCAGATAGTTGTCAGAAGATAAGACAGCCAAGAGCTGCGAGAGAACATAGCCTTTGGGTCAAGGACCTGTGAAAGAGTATGGCCTTTGAGCAAAGAGCTATGTGTGTTGTACGTGGCCTTTGAGTCATGAAGAAATGTATATATTGTACTTGAAGTATTGTATATAAAACCTGGTTCTGTAAGTAAAAGAAAAGGGGGAAATATAGTAGAGGAAATGTATTGTACTTGAATATCTGTATGGAGCCTTTGCCCCGGGAGGTCCAGGTTGTCCTTGATGGGCTGCAGCTGCGATGTCCTTCGTTGGGCTGCAGCTGTGACCAATGAAGATAACTGGGATAAAAGAGGGCAGGTTAGCCAGTCTGGGAGAGCCTTGAAGGAGCCCTAATCTAAGAGAGAATAACATGCAGAAGAAGAAGGAGTCCATGCTGTGAAGATCTGCAGCCATAAGAACACGCCAAGGAGGTATGGACTTTACAAATCTGATAACAGCAGTATGGGACTCCAGAAATAGAACAACAACATGGCACAATCCAAAATCCTGGGGAGCGCTGGCCTATCCATCAGCTAACCCCAGCTGACGTGACTGACACAGGGAGCCCTGAGCGTCATGGTCCCTGTTTGGGCGCCAAAGGTCACAGTGAAGGTGGCTGCGACAAACCTCTCTGGTTCCCTGACTTCAGGGCAAGGGTTGCGGAAATGAAAAGGAGCAGGATCAATGAGGTTGTTTAAAAGGAACTTAATTAACAGGGTGAAAAACAATAAACATGGAGAAGTTGAGCAAGTATGAGGGGCAGGATCCAAAGACCCAAAACAAAGGGGAGCAACAACATAGACACTTGGGGGTAGAACACTCTAGAACAATAACCATATAGGAAAAAGAAGTAACCAATAGGGGAATAGAACCTAGACAAGTTAGCATAACAACACTAAAGGATTTTTGGAGAACTTTCAAGTTCACCTTAATTTAAACAAATGACTCCCAGGGCTTTAAACTCATGCCCAATTCTTTTGGGGTAAAATCTGTCAGACTCTGAGTTGCAGCCAGGCTAACTCCCACACTGCTGCTTTGCACTGGCCCCTTGGGACCATGTGGCCCAACAGAGCCACAATGATGTCCTTGGTTCCACGGGGCTCCACAATGTCACAATGGTGCCTTGGATCCATGGTGCTCTGCAGTGTCACAATGGCCCCTTCATTTCACAAGGCTCCCAATGTCACATTGGTCTCCATAGGAAGGAAACCATGGAGCCCCCATGTTTCAGGAGCTGATGAACAGCAACCACCAGAGGCCAAGGCAAGCCTGACCTGTCTGTCCTGGCAGGTTTGCTTGGAGCAACCCTTGGATATTTGAAATTATGAATGTGGAGTCCTAATTTCAGACATTTGGGCCTGCAGAAGGATGATTATTTCCATACAAAGAAAAGCACAGAGCCCTTTCCAGTGTTTAGGAAACAGGTGAGTTCTGGCACTCAGGAGTTAAAGACCAGCCAGACCTCTGTGTCCTGGCAGCTTTTGACTGGCAGCAATCCTTGGAGACACAGAAATTTGGAGGTGGAATCCTAATTTTGGCCATGGATGCCTGGAAAAGATGGACAGTTCTTTTCCATACAAAGGAAAGCTCAGAGCTCCAGTGTTTCAGGGGCAGATGGGAGTGGCCTTCCACATTCCAAGGTCAGCCAGACCTGTCAGGTGACCCCTGGGAGGCCAAGGCAGCCACACCTATTTCATGTTCCCTTGGTTCCACAGGGCCCTGAAGTGTCACAATGGCTCCTTGCTCCCATGAGGCCTTGCAGTGCCACAGTGGTTCTCTGGCTTCCATGAGGCCCTCAGGTGTCATATTGGCCCCTTGATTACACAAGTCCTTAAGGATCTTAATGGTCTCCATGGTTCCACAAGGCCCCACAGTGTCATGATGGTCTGTTGGTTCCATGAAACCTGGCTGTGTCCAATGGCCCCTTGGTTCCATTGGGGCCCAGTAGTGCAACAATGATTCCCTTGGTTCCACAAGTTCCCATAGTGTCACAATGGCCCCTTCCTTCCATGAGGTCCCACAGTGTCACAATGGTCTCCATGATTCCATGGGGCCTTGCAATGCCACAATGCTCTCCATGGATCCACGGTGCCCTGCAGGATCACAATGGCCCTTTGGCTCCACGAGGCCCTGAAATGCAGCAATGGCCTCTTGGTTCCACAAAGCCCTGCTGCTTCACACTGGCCCTTTGGGCCCATGCGGCCCAGCAGAGCCACAAAGATGTCCTTGGTTCCACGAGGCCCCACAGTGTCACAGTGGCCCCTTGGATCCAGGGTACCCTGCAGGGTCACAATGTTCTCCTTGGTTCCACAAGTTCCTACAGTGTAACAGGTTCCACAAGAGCCTGCAGTGTCACCATGGCCCATTGGTTCCACAATGCCCCGCAGTGTCACAATGGTCTCCATAGGAAGGAAACAAGTGAGCCCCAGTGGGGCAGGGGCAGATGAGAGGCAGTCACCAGAGGCCAAGGTTGGCCAGACTTGACTGTACAGGCAGATTTTGTCTGGGAGTAACCCTTGGATATAGAGAATTTTGGATGCAGAATCCCAATTTTGGCCATGGGTGCCTAGACAAGAAAGACAGTTCTTTCCCATGGGAATAAAAGCCCCAGTGCTTCACGGTCAGATGGGAAGTGGCCCTTGATATGCCAAATTCAGTGGGACCTGTCAGACACCCCCCAGGAGGCCAAACCAGGCAGACCTGTCCCATGTCGGGCCAGGGCCAGGTCGGGCTTTGGTTTGTGGTGGGACAGAGCCCCACCCCCAGCCCTGGCCTGGCAGAGCTGTCAATCACACAGCAGGGGCGGTACTAACCCAGCTCTGATTGGCCCAGCTGTCAATCAATCAATCAATCACACACAAGCAGCTGGTGCTACCCTGGCTCTGATTGGACAAGCAACTGGCAGTCCCACCCCAGGGGCGGGGCCATGAACTCCCAGGGCGTTAAAAGCCGGAGCATGAGGCCAGCGCAGGGTCTGGATCCTGCCTTCTCCTGGTGTTTCTTTTGTTGTCATGCTGGAACCTGAGCAGTTGGTACCCATCTGTGTGTCTTTCTCTGGATCTTCTGTCTTTCTGTTGTTCTCTATTTCATCTCCTTCTAATCCTACTTACCTGGAACATTTTTGGATAACTTAAAATCTTCAAAGTTTTTTAGGTTAAATGTGTGGGAATCCAGGGTACAAGGAATATTTCTCTGTTTGCTCTGAGGAATCCTGACTCCCAGAGAAACACTGCCTTGAACCTTCACCAATGGAGAGGACTTCCAAGACTTTGAGACAGATTAGAATTTACCAAAGTGTGAAATAGATTAGAGGCTAGTATAGCATGTCACTTGGGTGAGAAATTTAGGTTTTGAGATTTTTAGTATGGTGTAGATAGGAAGCAAGATGGAGGAATTGGGGTGTAGTCCCTGTCTTCTTCTTCTTCTAGTCCATTTTCTGCAGTGTTGGTGGCACAGGGTGATTGGTCAAGAAAAGCAGAGTGCAGAGGTTATGTGGACAGTCAAGGGGAGAGGTATGGGCAGATAAGTGGAAATAATGTAGGTTTTAAGAGTTAATTGGATGAGACAACCTTAAAAGACCTTGAAACCGTACATTTTGGGGCCATTTTGCGGTGCTTTTCCAGTGTGCTGAGCCTGGTGTGGACAGCAATGCAAAACTTTAGATAAGATAACCATAAACAAGAAGCTGAAGACCAAAAAAGTCCCATGCATCTCCTTTTACATGGCACAGAACTGCTACAGAGGGTTTACCCCATCAAGGGTGCCCCCAGAAAGGCCCAACATAAAACAAACATCAATAACAGGTGCCCCGACAATGTTTGAAATAAGTTGGCTTTTTTCCATAAAGTTGTTTACTGAAGGGTGTTGTCTTAATTGGCCAATCATGTGAAATGTGTTGATTAAATGGCCAATGAGGTCCACCTGTAGAAAACCAAGATATAAAAGAAGAGCATTGAAAAAACAGGTGGCTTTTAGCCCTTAGCCTTCTGATCTGAGTTGGTGTCATCTCTGATTCAGTGCTGAGATTTGGGGATCTCTGGGGGCTATTGGGGCTCCTTTCTGCACCTCGAGACCCAACAGGAGTTTCTCTAATAAACTTTGCCTGAAGCTCTCACTGTGCCCATGACAGGAATCCCTGTGAGTGTCTGGGCCATCCCGGCTCTTTGGCAGCCTGGGGACTCCTGGGATGTCACCGTGGAGCCCCCGTGAGTGCCTGTGACAGATGGGTGCCTTTGCAGCCCAAGGTGCTCTGGGATGTCACCATGGAATGGCTGTGACTGCCTCTGACCACAGGGCTCTTTACCATCCCAGAAAGCCCTGGGAGGTCTCCATGGAGCGCCTGTCTCTGCCTGCGACATTCCAGCTCTGGAACAGCCTGGAGACTCTTGGAAAGTCCCCATGGAACCCCTCTGAGGGCCTGTGACAAATCTGATCCTTAGCAGGCAACCATCACCAGCCCCCTGTTGTTATGGTCAGTTTCCATGGCAACCATCCCCAGGCCCCTGATGCTATGGTCAGTTTCCATGGCAACCATCACCAGCCCTTGTTGCTATGGTCAATTTCCATGGCAACCATCACCAGCCCCTGTTGCTTTGCTCAGTGCCTTGGCAGCTCCATGGAGACCCCATGCCAGGGCTGGTTGCCATGGACACCAGCTCAGGCCTGCAGCCAGAGCCCGTTGCCATGGCAACCATTGGCAGCCCCATCCCCAGGCTGATGGGATCCCAGAAGCACAGAATTGGCTGAGCTGGGAGGGACCCATCAGGATCCTCCAGTCCAACTGCTGGCCCTGCACAGGACACCCCAACAATGCCAGCCTGGGCCTGGCAGCGCTGGCCAAACGCTGCTGCAGCTCAGAGAGCCCTGGAGCTGGGACCCTTCCCTGGGGAGCCTGGCCAGGGCCCCAGCAGCCTCGGGGCAAAAACCTTTTCCTGACATCCAACCTGAGCCTGCCCCGACTCAGCTGCAGCCGCTCCCTCCACTCCTGTCCCTGGGCACCAGAGGGAAGAGGTTCCCACAGCCCCAGCCAGGGACCCACTCCCAAGGCTGCTGCCATGGCCACCAGGGCTGGCACCAGCTGGGATGCTAGGTTTCCACAGGCCGGGCTTCAGGAATGGGATTCCCCAATTTCCTGCTCCCGCTAAAACCGCGCTGCCCTCGCTGCCCTCCTGCCTCCCATGGAAAGCACAAAAGGCAAAGATCCCGGGCTGGGATAAGAACAATTAACTGGGAACAGCAACGAGATAAGGAACAAACAGGAATAAAAACAATATTGTCAACAGAAAGGATAAGAAAAACTATTTACAGGGAAAACTACAACATCAACAACTGTCTGCCTGGCCACGTATTTCATCCTGTCTGGAAAGGACACCCTTCTCCTCAGGGAGAGAGAGTCCCTTTCCTGCCCCTGGCAATGTTCTGAGGTGGGAGCAAATGTAATGACAGGGCAATGGCCAGACCCTCACGTTCTTCAATCCCACATCATGTCATTGTCAGGGGCAGGAAAAGGTGCAGGTGTCTTCCTAGCATGGATCACAGGGAATATGGATCACCAGGGCTCTTCCCAATGTGGGTTCTCCCATGGGGGATGAAGCTGGAGTGGTGCATGAAGCTGTTCCTGCAATCGAGGCATTTGCAGGGCTTCCCTTACTGGTGCCTCTGTTGGTGTCTTTTCATATGAGAACTTCTGGGGAAGCTCTTCCCACACTGGGGACACTCGTAGGGCCTCTCCCCAGTGTGGATGCGCCGGTGGGTGACGAGATTGCAGTTGTGCTTGAAGCCCTTCCCACAGTCAGGGCAAAGGAAGGGCCTCTCCTGGGTGTGAATCCGCTGGTGTTAGAGGAGATGGGAGCTGGTCTAAAACCGCTTCTTACACTGGGGACACTCATAGGGCCTCTCCCCAGTGTGGATGCGCTGGTGCCTGATGAGGTGGGAATTCTGCTTGAAGCCCTTTCCAGAGTCAGGGCAGAGGAAGGGCCTCTCCTCTGAGTGAATTCGCTGGTGCTGGAGGAGATGGGAACTTCTCCGAAACCTCTTCTGACACTGGGGACACTCGTAGGGCCTCTCCCCGTTGTGGATGCGTTGGTGGATGATGAGGGCAGAGCTGCAGCTGAAGCCCTTCCCACACTCCCCACACTTGTAGGGCCATTCCCCGGTGCGGATCATCTGGTGGCTGATCAGGGTGCCGCTCTGCCTGAAGCTCTTCCCACACTCCAAGCACTTGTGGGGCTTCTCCCCATTCTGAAGCTGCTCCTGGGCCACCAGCTCTGAGCTCTGGCTGAAGCTCTGCCCACCTTCCTGGCTCAGGGTGGGTCTTTCCTCCTCAGAGAACCCTGGGCTGGCTTTGGAGCCCCTCCTCCTGTGGGATCTCTGGGGCTTTTCCTCTATGTTGGAATTCTGCAGTGTGGAGCCACTCAAAACTGCCTCTTCCACGAGGTTTTGCTGTGGGGATTTTTCCTCCCTGGTCTCCATCCTCAGCTTCTTCCCTGGGGGAGGAAGGACAAGCAGAGGATGGGATTTGCCTCTGTGCCACAGGGAAGGGGAAGGAGATCCCCCCAGAGCATCCCCGGCAGGACGGGGTTGGCAGCAGGGTTGTCCTGCAGCTGGGGGCTGTGCTGGGCTGGGAGATGGAACAGGAGAGAGGGGGAAAGGGGCACTGACTTCCTCCTCACCTGCCTGTGGCTCCTGGGGCTCCTTCCTGTTTCTCGCAGCCTTCTCCTCCATCCAGTCAAGACTTGGGAATGGGAAATCCTGTTCTGGGAAGAAAACAAAGGGTGCACACATTGTCTTTTGTACAGGTTTTAAGGGAAACCTGGGGGAGAGTCTAAGTCAGAATTACAATTTAATAAGAAAATGAAGATCAAGGCAATGATACAGAAACGCTGCCTTAAACTGACAGAGTCAGGATATAACCTGACACCCTGTTGCTGGTCAGGGTGGTGGCAGCAGTCCCATTAAATGGTGGCTGCAGTCCTGTGAGAGTGATGAACGTGATTCTGTCCAAGCCGTGATCCTGTAGAGGGGTCTGGTCTTCCTCTGAAGGTCCAGGAGTGGTTCTGGAGCTCTTGTCCTCTGGGAATCCAGTAGGCAAGCTGCTCCTGGTGTTGCAAGGCTCAGCTTATATCCAGGTAGGAATGCTTGGATCCTCCCCCTGGGCGGAGCATTCCACAATGGGATGATGGAATTTTATCAGTCCTGCAGTGACACACAATGGCCCATTCACAGCAGATATCTCCCCTGGAGGGCGTTATCAGGGCTGAGTCATAGAAGAGATCAAGAACACTGCCCCACCTGTTTCTAGCAGTTGATGAAGATGGGGATTGAAAACATGCATTGGGTTCCATCTTACACTGCAGCCTGAAACAGTGGGGTAATCCCTGCTCAGGGGGTGAACACCACCCCCCTTACCCAAACTGGCTCAGGTGTAAAACCCCCACCCTGGGAAGGCCACACACACAGGGGACAATGTCACACTTGCCCTACCCCAGGGGAGGTCTCTGTCCCTGTCACTCCCTTGCTGTGCCCCCTTTTCTCTTTCTTTCCATCTCTCTCTCTACCTCACATTTACACTGTTTAATAAAATTTACCTTGGATTTGGTCTTGTTAGCACCTTAATTGAGGTGGAGGCATTTCTCCGTTAATTTTCTTAACCAAATTGCAACATTATTTTTACACAGTGAGTTCAGGGCACTGTTGTCTGACCCCAAGTGCCTTTGACAACAGCATGGTTCCCTCCACTTAGGAGGTTGTGGTTCTCTCTGGAGGAACTCTTGGAAACTTGGAAACAGTCCCTCCTTCCTCCTGTGGAACTTATGGGAGAAATGATGAGGAAAATGGCTGTTGTGGGTGGCCAGTGAAAAAGAAATATTTTGTTGGCCTTCTTTGAAAAGTTTGTTAAAATCACAAGAGGAGAGGGAGCAAATGATATCAAAATGACTGATAAAGTTCATTTACTCAAAAGTGAGGAACACAGGGCTGCTAAAAGTCCTACAAGTAGCCCAGCTCAAGTAGCTAAATTCCCAAATAATTCCCAGGACTTTTTCGGAGAGATTTCAGAGCTGGCAGATCCCGGACTCGAGCCCCAGATATCTCCGGGCTCCCTAAGAGGAGCTTTTTCGGGGCCAGAGGAGCCGTGATCGCCCCTCGGGAGGGTCCCGGGGGTCCACGTGGGGATGGCCCGGTACCGACGGGGCGGGACATTGGTTTTGGGGATCCCCGTGAGAGCCAGGGCTGTGGAACGGGGGACCCCCGGGGCGGGGAGAGGGGAAGGGGCCATATCGGAGCTGGGGCACCCCCGGCAGCCCAGAGATGCGGCGGGGACGGGACCCCCTGACCCTGACAGGGGCGTGTCCTGGGGTGACTTCATGATGCTCGTACCCCATCGGTCCGTTTAGCCCAGAAATGAGTTCTGCACCTTTAAGGCTGGTTCTGAGAGCCAAGGGGAGGAGGAAGAAGCTGCAGTTTGTTTTCAGACACTGCACTCATTCCTCCACATTCTGGCTCCTGGATGGACAGAAGGCGGGACAGAGCTCTCCTTTGCTTTTAGTTAGTTTTTAGCTCTCTGAGGCAGAGAAGTTCCCCAAATGTGGTTTTTCTTTTTCTTTGGAGCTGTTTAAACCTGCTCTGGACTGAACACCCAGAACACCACCGGCAGCTCCCACCTGTGGCCCACCTGGCTGAGCCTGGGCTGTGGCATTTCCAGCGCTGGAGGGACTGATAAGAGACTGGTAAGAGACTGATAAGAGACTGAGTGAGCCGAGCTACAGCCCAAGGAGGGACTTTCGGAGTTTCTCATCTATTTTGGAGCAGCAGGAGGTTTATTACTTAATATTGTTCAATTTTTCTGCTGGTGAATGTTTTGCCTGTTAAATAAAGTGGTTTTTTTCCACTGTTCTCCAAGGAAATATTTTCCCAATCTTGCTGAGGGTGGGGCTGCTGAATCTGCATTCTAGAGGAAACTCCTTTTGGGGGTTTTAAACCAAATTTGCCCTAAACCAGGACAGGGTGTTGGAAAGAACTGGAAACCACAAGTGGCTGGATTGAGGCGAGGCTGGAGAGGGGGACCCTGGGACCCCAAAACCTCCAAGAATCCCTAAGCAGGACCCTGGAGAGGGGGGATCCCCAGGACCCATGGGATCCCCAGTCCTGAGATGGGGGACCACCAGAACCCCAGAGGGATGAGATTGAAAATGGGAAACTCCTGGTGGATTTTTTTATTCACTCTTGATTTTTGGACATCAGGTGACTTCTAGAGATGGACTTGGACAAGAGGAATCCCCAACTGAAGGCATTCACAGCTTGTTTTTCCCCAATCCACGATTTTCCCCAAACCTTCCCACAGTGATATCCCCTCTGTCCTGCTCTGGGTGAGCTCAGTCCCAAACTTGACCCTGATCCTGGTCTCAATCTCTCTCCACATTCACAGTTCTGTATTTATTCTCCTCCCAATCCCAGACTCGTCTAGCCCCAGACCCAATCCCAACCCCAGCCCTAAAGCCAATCCCATGTCTAGCCTTAACCCCACTCCCAACTCCAATCCAAATCTCAGCCCCAACTCCAAGCCCAGCCCCAAATCCAGCCCCTTCCTAAATCCTCAGCCCCAACCTAAATCCCAGGTTCAGCCCTTCTGGGGGTTTGGGGGTGTCTCTGTCCCTGTGGCCCCGATGATGTTTGGGTGGGGTCACAGCAGGGCTGAGAGGGACAGAGACCCCCCCGGCCTCCCCAGGGGTGAGAAGGTGGCAGAGCCCCCCCAGCCCCGAGCAGCCTCAGCGGTGAGAGGGACACAGAGCCCCTGGTGCCCAGCCCTGCACAGGCATTGCCTGAGGCCAGAGGGATGGAGACCCCCCGAGCATCCCCCAGGGCCAGGGGACAGAGAGCCCCGAGCATCCCCTGGGCTGAGAGGGACAGAGACTGCCCCGAGCACCCCCTGGCACAGGGGAGAGAGGGAGGGAGACCCCCCAGGCATTCCCTGGGTGAGAATGATGGAGACCCCTGGGGAATGGCCTGGGGTGACAGGGACAGGGACAACCCCCCCAAAGCCCTCCCAAGCATCCCCCAGGGCAAGAGGCACAGAGACCCCTTGAGCATCCACTGGGCACTGGACAATATAAACTTGGCAGAAATCAAACTTAGCTTTGCATAAATCATTTTGATGAATATTTGATTGTCCCACAAGTCACATGTGATGAAAACACAAACAAATCCCAAATATGAATAAACTGACAATAGAAGCAATTCTGTTGCAGTTCCTGGTTTAATCTGTCCCTGCACAGCTCCAGCTCAGCTGCTGGCAGGTTCCAATAAAAGAAAAGTAGAAATTTGGCCAAATACTGATTATGAAAAGGAAGGGAAAGCTCTGTGTAACTGTAACAAATGTGATAGGGCTGAAGAGAATAATGATTCTCACATTTGGCAAAGAATCCAAGCCTGGGAATTCAGGAGTTATTTGGGAATTTAGCTACTTGAGCTAGGCTTCTTGTGGGACTTTTAGCAGCCTTGTGTTCCTCACCTTGGAGTGAATGAACCTTATCAGTGTCGCTGGTAACATTTGCTCCCTTTCCTCCAGTGATTTTAACAAAATTTTCAAGGAAGGACAACAAAATATTTTCTTTACACCGGCCACCCAAAATGGCCATTTTCCTCCTCAGGTCTCCTGTAAGTTGCTCAGAGGACGCTGTGTCCAAGTTTCCAAGAGTTCCTCTAGAGAGAATCACAACCTCCTCAGAGGAGGGAACCATGCTGTTGTCAAAGGCACTTGGGGTCAGAGAACAGTGCCTAAACCCACTGTGCCAAAATAATGTCAAAATCTGGTTAAGAAAATAATAAGAGAGATTCCTCTGCCCCAATTAAGGTGCTAATGAGGCAAAATTCATCGTGGATTTTATTAAGCAGTAAATGTGAGGTAGAGAGAGAGATGGAAAGAAAGAGAAAAGGGGGCACAGCAAGGGAGTGACAGGGACAGAGACCTCCCCTGGGGTAGGGCAAGTGTGACATTGTCCCCTGTGTGTGTGGCCTTCCCAGGGTGGGGGTTTTACACCTGAGCCAGTTTGGGTAAGGGGGGTGGTGTTCACCCCCTGAGCAGGGATTCCCCCACTGTTTCAGGTTGCAATGTAAGATGGAACCCAATGCATGTTTTCAATGCCCATCTTCATCAACGGCTATAAACAGGTGGGGCAGTGTTCTTTATCTCTTCCATGACTCAGCCCTGATAACGCCCTCCAGGGGAGATATCTGCTGTGAATGGGCCATTGTGTGTCACTGCAGGACTGATAAAATTCCATCATCCCATTGTGGGATGCTCCGCCCAGGGGGAGGATCCAAGCATTCCTACCTGGATATAAGCTGAGCCTTGCAACACCAGGAGCAGCTTGCCTACTGGATTCCCAGAGGACAAGAGCTCCAGAACCACTCCTGGACCTTCAGAGGAAGACCAGACCCCTCTACAGGATCACGGCTTGGACAGAATCACGTTCATCACTCTCACAGGACTGCAGCCACCATTTAATGGGACTGCTGCCACCACCCTGACCAGCAACAGGGTGTCAGGTTATATCCTGACTCTGTCAGTTTAAGGCAGTGTTTCTGTATCATTGCCTTGATCTTCATTTTCTTATTAAATTGTAATTCTGACTTAGACCCTCCCCCAGCTTTCCCTTCAATCCTGTACAAAAGACAATGTGTGCACCCTTTGTTTGGTTCCCAGAACAGGATTTCCCATTCCCAAACCTAGACTCAAAAGAGGAGGAGGCTGTGAGGAAGAGGAAGGAGCCCCAGGAGCCACAGGCAGGTGAGGAGGAAGTCAGCGCCCCTTTCCCCCTCTCTCCTGCTCCATCTCCCAGCCCAGCACAGACCCCAGCTGCAGGACAACCCTGCTGCCAATCCCGTCCTGCCGGGGATGCACTGGGGGGATCTCCTTCCCCTTCCCTGTGGCATGGAGGCAAATCCCATCCTCTCCTTGTCCTTCCTCCCCAAGGGAAGAAGCTGAGGATGGAGACCAGGGAGGACAAATCCCCTTGGCAGAACCTAATGAAAGAGGCCATTCTGAGTGGCTCCACACTGCAGAATTCCAACACAGAGGAAAATCCCCAGAGATCCCACAGGAGGAGGGGCTCCAAAGCCAGCCCAGGGTTCTCTGAGGAGGAAAGACCCACCCTGAGCCAGGAAGGTGGACAGAGCTTCAGCCAGAGCTCAGAGCTGGTGGTCCATGGGCAGCTTCAGAATGGGGAGAAGCCCCAAAAATGCCTGGAGTGTGGGAAGGGCTTCAGCTGCCGCTCTGCCCTCATCATCCAGCAACGCATCCACACTGGGGAGAGGCCCTACGAGTGTCCCCAGTGTCAGAAGAGGTTTCAGACCAGCTCCACTCTCCTCCAGCACCAGCGACTTCACTCAGAGGAGAGGCCCTTCCTCTGCCCTGACTCTGGGAAGGGCTTCAAGCAGAATTCCCACCTCATCAGGCACCAGCGCATCCACACTGGGGAGAGGCCCTACGAATGTCCCAATTGTCAGAAGAGGTTTCACACCAAATCCCATCTCCTCCAACACCAGCGGATTCACACCCAGGAGAGGCCCTTCCTTTGCCCTGACTGTGGGAAGGGCTTCAAGCACAACTGCAATCTCGTCACCCACCGGCGCATCCACACTGGGGAGAGGCCCTACGAGTGTCCCCAGTGTGGGAAGAGCTTCCCCAGAAGTTCTCATATGAAAAGACACCAACAGAGGCACCAGTAAGGGAAGCCCTGCAAATGCCTCGATTGCAGGAACAGCTTCATGCACCACTCCAGTTTCATCCCCTATGGGAGAACCCACATTGGGAAGAGCCTTGGTGATCCATATTCCCTGTGATCCATGCTAGGAAGACACCTGCACCTTTTCCTGGCCCTGCCAATGACCTGATGTGGGATGGAAGAACGTGAGGGTCTGGCCATGGCCCTGTCATTACATTCACTCCCACCTCAGAACATTGCCAGGGGCAGGAAAGGGACTCTCTCTCCCTGAGGAGAAGGGTGTCCTTTCCAGACAGGATGAAATACGTGGCCAGGCAGACAGTTGTTGATGTTGTAGTTTTCCCTGTAAATAGTTTTTCCTATCCTTTCTGTTGACAATATTGATTTTATTCCTGTTTGTTCCTTATCTCGTTGCTGTTCCCAATAAATTGTTCTTATCCCAGCCCGGGATCTTTGCCTTTTGTGCTTTCCATGGGAGGCGGGAGGGCAGCGAGGGCAGCGCGGTTTTAGCAGGAGCAGGAAATTGGGGAATCCCATTCCTGAAGCCGGGCCCGTGGAAACCGAGCATCCCAGCTGGTGCCAGCCCTGGTGGCCATGGCAGCAGCCTTGGGAGTGGGTCCCTGGCTGGGGCTGTGGGAACCTCTTCCCTCTGGTGCCCAGGGACAGGAGTGGAGGGAGCGGCTGCAGCTGAGTCAGGGCAGGCTCAGGTTGGATGTCAGGAAAAGGTTTTTGGCCAGAGGCTGCTGGGGCTCTGGCCAGGCTCCCCAGGGAAGGGTCCCAGCTCCAGGGCTCTCTGAGCTGCAGCAGTGTTTGGCCAGCGCTGCCAGGCCCAGGCTGGCATTGTTGGGGTGTCCTGTGCAGGGCCAGCAGTTGGACTGGAGGATCCTGATGGGTCCCTCCCAGCTCAGCCAATTCTGTGCTTCTGGGATCCCATCAGCCTGGGGATGGGGCTGCCAATGGTTGCCATGGCAAGGGGCTCTGGCTGCAGGCCTGAGCTGGTGTCCATGGCAACCACCCCTGGCATGGGGTCTCCATGGAGCTGCCAAGGCACTGAGCATAGCAACAGGGGGCTGGTGATGGTTGCCATGGAAACTGACCATGGCAACAGGGGGCTCCTCATGATTGTTGCCATGGAAACTGACCATAGCAACAGCGGGCTGGTGATGGTTGCCTGCTAAGGATCAGATTTGTCACAGGCCCTCAGAGGGGCTCCATGGGATCTTTCCAAGAGTCTCCAGGCTGTTCCAGAGCTGGAATGTCACAGGCACTCACGAGGGCTCTATGGAGACCTCCCAGGGCTTTCTGGGATGGTAAAGAGCCCTGTGGTCAGAGGCAGTCACAGCCATTCCATGGTGACATCCCAGGGCACCTTGGGCTGCAAAGACACTGATCTGTCACAGGCACTCACGGGGGCTCCACGGTGACATCCCAGGAGTCCCCAGGCTGCCAAAGAGCCGGGATGTCCCAGACACTCACAGGGGTTCCTGTCATGGGCACGGTGGGAGCTTCAGGCAAAAGCTTTATTTCTTTATTGGAGAAACTCCTGCTGAGACATGAGGTGGAGAAATGACAGCCAACAGCCAACATGGATGCTCAAAGCCCTGCAGGACCCCTAGACTTCTCAAATTCCTTCTGAGAGAGGACACTGGCAGCGGCTGGATCACATTCCTGCCCCTGACTTTGTCAAAGGTCGAAAGCATTGGACAGGTGAAACTGATCTTTAACACAATTTGTCCTACAGGATTAATGATAGAATACCAGATAAATTAGTATAAATACAGCTCTGATTGATTCTGATCATGATCAGATGGAAAGATCACTAGCAGAGTTATTTACTCCACAGTACAGGAGCTATAACAATTATTAGAATATCCTGCTCTAGGAAGCAATTTTGAAGTCAACAGGGCCTTGCTGGAGCTGTTGGAGCCCATTGCAGGCAGTGCCTCCTGCTCCAGCAGGAACTGCCTTTCCTGTGCCATCAGCAGGGCAGGTCCTGCTGCAGGAAAAGCCCCAGGCCAGCCCCAGCACAGGGAAGGCCTCGGGCACAAGGGCAGAGTGCCGTGCTGGGAGCTGTGTCAGGGAGAGCCTGAGGCACCAAAGGCACCTTGGCAGCAGCAGCTGCTTGCAGGCCATGGCCAGAAGCCTCCCTTGGCAGCCCGGCCTGGTGGCCACCACTGCAGAGCTGCTGCCTCAGGGCTCATTCCTGGCTGGCCTCTGAAAAGCCACTTCTGCTCCAGAGCCGGACTGGGAAGCCATTGGCCCCAGCACCTTGGGGACAAGATATCAATGACAAAACTCTTCATGCCAGCAGAGCCAAGGCAGGGCCAGAGCAAAGGGCAGAGCCAGGCCCAGGGGACAGGGCTGCCATGGTGATGGCTGTGAGGTCACTGCCCCTGCAGCAGCCTGGCTGCCCTCAGAAGACATTCTGGCCAGAAGCCTTGTGAGGGCACCCAGCACATCAGAGAACCCACACAACAGGAATTCTGCCACTGGGGAGGGCAGGGGGTTTCACTGGGTCAGGTTGCACAAAGCTCCTGATCTTGGATAATTCCTGGGATGGGGAATCCAATTCTCTGGAAATAGAGTTGCAGTTTCATGTCACTTTCATAATTGTAAAATATTTCCTCCTTCTAACAAATGTAAATCCACCCTCATTCAGTTTAGAGATATTGACCCGTTTTCTGTCACTGCAAGATTTGGGATAAAATAACTTTGATCACTGTTTTTCCATTTTCACAGACCTTGGAGAAGACCCAGAAATCTCCCAAGATGGGGTTTGGAGGCCTCATCACAAAACCAGCAGGGAGAGTCTGCAGGCTCTGTGCTCAGTGGGGTGGAGACTGAGGACAGAACAGGAATAGCCTGGGAGGGATGGAAGGGTGGTTTCAGAGAGGCTGGAGCTTTTCTTCCTAGTGGGAATGAGCCTGAAGAAGACATAATAGCACCAAGGGCAGCTGGGGAGGCCCAGAGTGGACACCAGGAGAAAGGAATTTCCCTACCAAGGCAGGGCTGTGGTGCAGCACGTCCCCCAGCAGGAGCCTGGAGCAGCCCAAGGCTTTGTGTGGGCAGGCAGAGGCAGGCAGGAGGCAGAGCTGTCAGCAAAGGAAGGGGCCAGCCAGGTGGGGCAGCCGGGGGATGCCTACAACCTGCAGGGACAGAGGCGCAGGTTTGCTCAGCACCAGAGACACCTTTGCCATGCTTGTCCCCACCTGTCATCACTGCCACCAGTGTTCTGCTCTACCTGGAACCGGGGGATGCTTTCTCAGTCCTGTCCCTCAGAAGGATCTATTTAAAGTATGAGAAACTTCAGTGTTTCACCCTCTTTTTGAGTCCCTGAGAAGTTCTCTGAGCACACTCTGAGGGACTGCATCTGATGCAAAGAGCACCAAAGCCCCAGAGGGTCATTACAGTCCTTGTGCTGTGTTTGTGCTGCTGAGCTGGGCCTGGCTCCTGGCCCAGGGGCAGCTCCTGGCAAGGGCAGCAGAGCTGCAGAGAGACAGCTCTGGCCAGGAGCAGCTCCTGGGCACAGCCCAGCAGGGCTGGGGCACTGCCAGGGCCCCTCAGGGACACCAGCAGGGCACAGACAGAGCTCCCAGGGGCTCAGCACTGGCAGGGGCTGTGTCACAGCAGCTCCTCTGTGCCTGTGTCATGGAGGCACAGAGCAGCTGTGATGTCACCAAGGGGCTGTGTGACAGCACAGATTGGGCTGTGTGAGGGCACAGCTTGGGCTATGACATCACAGAGTTTGTTGTGTGAGGTCACTGAGCAGCTACAGCATCATAGAGGGAACTGTGTGACATCTCAGAGCAGGCTGTGAGATCATGGCATGGCTGTATGACATCATAGAGTGGGCTATGAAGTCAAAGTGTGTGCTGTGACATTACAGAGTGGCACCATGATATCACAGAGAGGGTTTTGTGACATCACTGAGGGGATTGTGACATCACACAGCTGTCTGTGACATCATAGTGTGAGGCCATAGAGCAGATCTTGCCATCATAGAGGGTGGCTCTGTGACATGAGGGAGTGGGTTGTGACATCACCGCACCGGGTGGCTGTGTAACATCATAGAGCAGCTGTGTAACATCACAGGGGACAGTGGGACATCACAGAGTTGGCTCTGTGACATCACACAGGGGCTGTGTGACATCCCAGGGGCTTTGTGAGGTCACTGGGGAGGTCACTCTGCCCCGGCCCCCCTCACAGTTCCCCCTAGAGCAGTCCAACCCTGCTCATGCACAGCGGGGTACCCTGTCCCCCCGGGTCCCCCCGCCCCCGGCGCCGCAGCCTCCCCCAGAGGATGTTCCACGAGATCGACCCCAGAGCCTGACACGGGGACGGGGGGATGGGGCCCTGGGGGGGCACAGGGGGACAGGGACCCCCCGGCAGCGTCCCCGTGTCCCCCAGGGCCAGAGCCTGGGCCAGGGCTCCTTCACCCTGGTACCAACGAGGCCTTGAGAGCGCTGAAAAAATCCCCAGCAAAGGATCAGCAAAAACCAGATTTAATATTAAGGGACAGCAGCACAAAGTTCCTTGGCAAGAGTCACTCTGCTCCTGACTGGACACTTCAGGCACACCAAGAAAATAAAGAAAGAACAAAACCAAACAAAATCCAGACAATCAAACCTGAAATGAGCCGAGAACTGTCCCTGTGTGTGTGTGACAAAAGGACAGTGAGGGCAAGGATAAAAGAAATATGGCCTAAAAGCTTAAAAGAGCTCAAACTCAACAGGACTTAACTCAGACCTTAACCTAAACTGATACCTTCAACTTCACAATTTAGCAAATAAACAGCACTTAACAGTACTTAACCTAAGTCACAACCTATGACTTAATGATTTAATGGTGGAATAAAAATGAAACAATGTTCAACTTAGATTATAACATATTAAACTTTACTTAGCAAAAGTAAGCTCTTAACACCATTTAATTATTCCTCGTGATGTAACGTCACTTCGAGGCCTGACTGACTCAGCTATCCAAGGCACTCAAATCCCTCAGAGAGCAGCATTTCTGCCACATTTCCCCAGCACAGGCACTCCTGTGGGCACACAGACACAAAGAGTCAGTGCAAGGCACCTGGGAGAAATTCCCCTGAGGGCAGGAAATGCTCCCTGTGGATCCTTTGGCATCTCCCCAGCGGGTGAAGAGTTGAGCCTGGAGGAGTGCGGGGGATCGGCCCAGGCTCCGTTGTTGTTGGGGATCCCCGAGTGCAGCAAATGGGAGAGTTCCCGGCTGGGAGAGGCCCCACTCAGAGGGAGTAGCTGGCCCACGAGAGCTCCAAGGGCTCCTTTTGGAGCGCTGTTTGTAGGGCCCCAAGAGAGGGGCTTCAGTGCCAGCAATGGTTCATCCTGGCCGCACTTGGCACCAACAGCTTTCTTTGGCAGTGTGAGAACAGGGATGTTGTGCCACTGAGGGAACAAAACCAGTTCCCAGGGCTGCTCCTACAGAAAGCAGAAGCTGGTTGGGCAGCAGCAGTGCCTGGAGCAGACAGTGTTTGTGATGAGCTGCAGAGGAGCTGAGCCCAGGGGCTGTTGGCCAAGGCCAAGGCCCAAGGAGCATTTCTCAGCTGGCAGGGCGGCCTGAGAAGGGGAGGGGGGAATGCAGCAGCACAGGGCCCATGGAACCAAGGGAGCATTGTGACACTGTGGGGCCCTGTGACACCAAGGGACCATTGTGACACTGTGGGGCCCTGTGAGACCAAGGGACCATTGTGACACTGTGGGGCCTCATGGAATCATGGAGAGCACTGTGACATTGCTGGGCCTCATGGAACCAAGGAGACCATACTGACAATGTGTGGCTCCATGGAATGCAGGGATCATTGTGACACTGAGAGGCCCAAGGACAACCAAGGGTCCATTGTGACACTGTGGGGCCTCCTGAAACTTAGGAGGCCATTATGACACTTGGAGCTGTCATGGAAACAAGAAGCCATTGTGACATTTCAAGACCCCATGGAGCCAAAGGTCCATTGTGACATTGCAGGACCTCATGGAACCATGGAGACACCATTCAGACACTTCATGGCCTCACGGAACCAAGAGGCCACTGTGACACTGAGGGGCACCATGGAACCACGGAGACCATTGTGACACTGAGGGGACTCATGGGATCATGGAGACCATTGTGATGACATGAGGGCCCATGGAATAAGTAAAGCATTGTGACACTGTCAGGCTTCATGGAACCAGTGAGACCACTGATACCCTGGGGGTCCCCACAGAACCAAGAGGACCATTGTGATACTGTGGGGCCTGGTGAAACCAAGAGGCCTTTGTGAGACTGCAGGGCTGCATGGAACCAAAGGCCCATTGTGAAATTAAAGGGCCTCCTGTCATCAGGGGTCCATTGTGACACTGTGGAGCCAAAGGAGACCATTGTGACACTGCAAACCCCCAGGGTCCAAAGGTCCCTTGTGACATTGCAGGGCTCATGGAACAGAGGAGTCCCGTGACATTGTGGGGGCTGGGGAACCATGGAGACCATTGTGACACTGCAAGGCCTCATGGAATTTTTAAAACCATTGTGACACTGTGGGGCCTTATGGAACCTAGGGGCCATTGTGACACTGCAGGGCCCCATAAAGCAAAGGGAATGTGGAACAGGTCTGGCTTGGCCTCCCAGGGGCCACCTGATGGGTCCAGCTGACCTTGGCATGTTTAGGGTCTCTTCTCTTCTGCTAATAAAACAATGGGGCTCTGTGCTTTCCTTCCTATGGAAAAGATCTTCATCTCCAGCTACCCATGGCCAGAACTGGGATTTCACCTCCAAATTTCCTTATATCCAGGGATTGTTCACATAGCAATATTGCCAGGACAAGTCTGTCTTGCAGTGGTTTCACAAGGGTCACTTCCCATCTGTCCCCAAAACACTGGGAAAGGCTCCGTGCTTTCCTTCCTATGGGAAAGAACTGTCCTGCTTCTCCAGGTGCCCATTACCAAGACTGGGATTCCATCTCTAAAACTCCCTAAAACCAAAGATGGCTCCCAGAAAATATCTGCCATTCCTGACAAGTCTGGCTGGCCTTTTAAGGCTCTCACCTGCCTTCCAAACACCGGGGCTCCATGCTTTCCTTCCTATGGAAAAGAACTGCCCTTCTTGGCCCGGTGCCCATGGCCAAATTTGGATTCCACCTCCAACATTCCCTATTGTGACAGACTGGAGGAGATTGTTGGCTCAAAACATTCAATGTATGGGGGAGGAAGGGGCAAGTCCAGACTTGCCCTGCCCTGGAAGCCCAGCCCTGCCCTGCCCTGGAACCCCAATCCCCCCAGAGCCTCTATCCCAGCCCAGCAGTGGCTGCCAGTCCCTGGCACAGCACAGGCAATGCTCCACAGCCACCTCTGCAGCCCCAGCCCAGCTCCTGAGGGACCAAATGAGCCCAAGCCCCACCTGGGGGAAGGGCCGAGGAAGACCAAGGGGTATTGAAGGCTGACCACAAGGCAAGCACACATCTTGACCCTGGATCCTCTTGGAATTTCCATCTGAACAGTGCTGGAATCCAGGAGCTGGTAGCTGTGTGTGTGCTCCTCTATATCTTATTTTTCTTTCTCTCTCTCTGAGAAAGAGAAAGAAAAATACTTCTTCTATTTTTGTCTTCCTGCAAATTTTGATTAACATGAAATTGAACAGTCTTAGAGTTTGTGAAGTTGAATGGGCCAAATTAATGTTTTGAGAAGTGTTTTTTGTTGATTGAATGTCCTATTAAACCTTTTGTGAAAATTTCGTTGATTTTCTAATGTTGCCAATAAAGGCTGTTTGGTTGTTTTGAGCTCTTGAGGATTTCCTGTCAGTATTTCTCCAGTGAATCCAACTCAGAGTACACAAACAATTGTAATTCCTTTAAATGTCTCATTGAGTGAGTTTTTTTAGTGGATGGGAGTCAGGGCTTGTCTGTGCTGCTTGGCCCAACCCAGGCAGGGCTTTCCCAGCCACATTCCACACTCCATTGCCCAGCTGGAGCCGCTGGTGCCTCTGAGTTGTGCTGCCCCAGCCCCAGGGACGCTCTCCTTGTCTGCCCATTCCCTCACGGTCTCTGGGCAGGGATGGCCTCAGTGGGGGCTGCTGACATCCTCAGCAACTTGGAGGCTGCTGCTGAATTTCCCTGCTCCAGAGGCTTGTTCAGCCTTCAGCTCTTCAGTGCAGGAATTCAGTGTCCCAGGGCTCATGAACATTCAGAACACCTGAACAAGCCAAGCCTCTGGGAATAACTTGATTTTAATTTTCAAATCTTTTGTGGTTAATTAGAAAGATCTCAGTAGTATATCCACAGTGAATGCAAGATATATTAAGAAAGACAGTGAGAAAAGATTTTTTAGGTCCTGTTTAGGGTTTTTTTCCCTCTTAATTCATTGATGTGTGCAATCTCCAATTGACACTGAATCCAAGTACCTCCTCATGCAGTTTGAATAGATATGAAAATCAAGACCCTTCATGGCTGACAATCAATCAGACTCTGTCCCTACCCCCACCCCACCATTTCCCCCATCCAAGCCCTGGCACTCAGAGCAGCCTTGTGCAAATCTGAGCTCCCTCCAGCCCAGGCTGCACCTGCAGCTTTCAGCTCCTTGGCTCCAACTCCCACCTGCTTTCCTTGGAGAAGGAGCTGCCCGAGACACAGAGGGATGTTCATTTCTTGTCAGCCAACAAAGCCAGGGGAAGGCACAGCTCCATCAAATGCCAAAGTCATTCCTCTGCTGGATATTAAATCCACTTTGCACAGCAGACAGTCTCAGAGCAATGGAAAACACCTTCTGTGCCCAGCACAGATCCCAAGGTCCCCCCAAACCCTCCCTGCCCCGATTCTGCCCAGATTTGCTCTTTGCACACACGAGTCACAGGCTGAAGTCAGGAGCTCCCTATATGCCCAGAGGGAGCAAAAGAGAGAAAGGGGATGAAGAGCTCTCCTGTGCAGAGCCAAGGTCCGAGTGCAGCCCCTGCAGTGGGAACCACAACTCATCAGGTTTGTGTCCTTTGGGCTCAGGGCCTGGTGACACTCAGAGGCACAGAAAGGTTTCTTGCCAACAAACACAAGTTGAACATTTGAACAGTTTAATAACCATCACAGCTCTTCTCTCAGCTCTCTGGGTTGTCCCAGCAGCATCTGAAATGTCCCCCATCCACCAGGAATTTCTGTACAGGAACAGTTTTAGACAAAGACATAAGAAAAGGTAATTCAGTGATAGATATAAACACAATCAGGATGTTGACTAATGTGATATTTATTTGAATTTAAGAAAGACTAGGCAACTCCCTGCAGGTCAAAGCATGAAACCAGTCAGTTGAGAGGCACTTGAATGACCAGAGAGCATCTGGAGGAGAAAATCTGGAAGGAATGGGAAGAATAAAGTTCCGGAGAGCCTAGTGAAGAGATGCCCTTAGACATGGCCATTTAAACAAGAGAGCTGAAAACACATGAAGGAAGAGCGAGACGAAATATTAGACAGAATATTGGTGACACAAGTAGTGGGGAAGATCAGTATTTTATCTTATCCTATTATTAGAAGAATCCAGTAGATCCAGGAAATTCCTGTTCCTGATGGGAAAATATTGCCATTTCTTAAAAGGAATCAAATGACCCTGATAATAAAGATTTGCTTGTATATTATGAAACTAACAGGTATTAAAACCTGTGCCCCTTTCCAGGCAGAAATCAGTTGTGTGCCCATGGACAGGCAGTGCCACTTGTGCCCTGAGGTGCCCAGCTGGGATTGGATCTCTCCCAGAGCACCTGAGGGAGAGCAGAGCACCTTGCAAGCTGCAGGTCCCTGACAGCCCCGCAGGGCTCCTGTCCCATCAACATCTGCTCTGCTCCAGTCTGAAACAGGGCTCAGCATGGTGCCGGGATCATCAGAGAGCTGAGGTGTGTGCTGGAATTCAATGGCCTCCCCATCCCGCAGCAGCCCTGCATTTCCCTCCTGCAGCCTTGGTCTCCAGCCCAGCCATGGAGGCTCTTTGGGCTCTGGAGTGTTGCTGCAGCCCCCAAGGGCAGCTGAGCTCTGCCTTTGGCACAGTCAGGCCTGGCCAGCGCAGGCCATGCTCAGCAATTGCTTGTGTGTGCCTGGCCTTGCTGTCAGCCCCGGCAGCGGCTGCGTGGCCGCTTTGTGGCCCTGTGCTGGCCCAGCCATGGTGGCCCAGCCCCTGTGCAGGCCCAGCCCAGGCCAGGAGCATTGCGGCTGGAAACGGCCCCTGTGCCGTGGTGCCCACAGCAGCCTTGGGGCTCTGTGCCCCATGGCCTCCCTGCTGGGCAGCCTCTGCCAGCTCCTGCAGAGCCCCTGGCACCTGTGGGGCTGCACAGACAGCCCTGCCCCAGGCTCTGCCGGCCTCTGGGCCAGCAGAGAGGCAGCCAGGGCTGGCCATGGCCGGGAACAGGCCCTGAGCCCCGCAGGAGGATGGAGCTGGGCCACAGCCAAACTCAGCCCAGGCCAAAGCTGGGCTCAGCAGCCAGGGCTGCCAAGGGCTGGGCACAGAGGCTGGCACTGACAAATGTCCTGGGCCCCCTCCCTACTCTGTCCATGCCACCAAGGGCACAGAGCAGCCTCCTCTCTGGGCCACTTGCCTGTTTTGCAATGCCTTGCACAGGCGCTGGCCCTGCCCCACAAGGCCTGGCCTGAGTCCTGCCCCTGCACGCTCAGCCAGGCTGAGATGGACACTGATGGTTTCTGGGCCAGGCTCTCGGAGCCCAGCCCAGCTCCCTGCAAGCTCTGCCAGCTGCCCTGAGCTCTGGGCAGCACCAAGGGCCTCTCTGAGCCCAGCCCAGCCCAGCCGGCTCTGGCCCCACAGCTCTGCTCAGGCCTGGCTGCTCTGGGCACTGGCCCCACGGCCTCAGCCCCTGCCAAGGGCACAGCAGCAGCTGCAGCTGCCACAGGACTCAGCCCCAGCCATGGGGGAAGGTGCTTGGCCAAGGCCAAAGGAGGCTCCCTGGCTGCCCTGCTCCCCTCAGCCTGAGGTGCTGAGAGCTCTGCAGCCCCTGCTTGCCATCCCATCTGCCCAGGGCAGCACCAGAGCCCCGGCCTTGGGGCCCTCAAGAGCTGCTCCTGCTCCAGGCCCAGGGTCCATCCCAGAACTGGGGCAGCCACAAAGCTGTGCCCATTTCTGTTCATTTCTGCTCTGATGGGGATGGATCCTCAGCCACTTGGAGGTTGCTAATGAATTTTCCTGCTCCAGAGGCCTCTTCTTTCTTGAGCTCTTCAATTCAGAAATTCAATGAAAAAGGCTCATAAATATTTTTTCAAAATACTCAGAAAATAAAAGCCCTTGGGAATAATTCAAGTTTTCAATTCTTCTGTGGTTAATCAGACAAATTTCAGAAGTGTATTCAAAGTGACTCTCCTATATTGGAAAAACAAGCAGACTCAACTGTTTTGTCCTGTTTTCTTTTCCTGTTTATAATTTGGTATCAGCAATTACCAATTGCTATTGACCCCCTGCAACTTCTAATGCAGTCTGAATAGATAAGAAGGTCAAGACCCTTCATGGCTGATAATCAACCAGACTTTTTCCTTACCCCCTCCCCACCATTTCCCTCATCCAGCCCCTTGCACTCTGATGGATCAGGAATGGTGTGGCCAGCAGGAGCAGGGCAGTGATTCTTCCCCTGTGCTGGGCACTGGTTGGGCAGCACCTCGAGTGCTGTGTCCAGTTCTGGGCCCCCCAATTTAGGAATGACACGGAGGGGCTGGAGCGTGTCCAGAGAAGGGCAACAAGGCTGGGGAGGGGTCTGGAACACAAGTCCTGTG
This sequence comes from Molothrus ater, assembly GCF_012460135.2. Classification (NCBI taxonomy): domain Eukaryota; kingdom Metazoa; phylum Chordata; class Aves; order Passeriformes; family Icteridae; genus Molothrus; species Molothrus ater. Next base: position 83,801 of record NW_023416574.1, on the reverse strand, counting down.
AGGAGCAGCTGAGAGAGCTGGGGTTGTTTATCCTGGAGAAGAGGAGGCTGAGGGGACACCTCATCACTCTCTACAACTCCCTGACAGGAGGGAGCAGCCAGGTGGGGGTCAGGGTCTTCTCCCAGGGAACAGGGACAGGACATGAAGACACAACTAAAACGTGCATCAACGGTCATTTAGGCCAGATATTAGGAAATATTTACAATTCTTCTCTTTGGAATCACACTTTGGAACCCTGGGCTTTGGAATGGGCTGCCCAGGGAGGTGGGTGAGTCCCTGTCCCTGGAAGTGTTTCAGGGAAGACTGGATGTTGCACTCAGTGCCATGGTCGGGGTGACAAAGTGGTGTTGGGTGCCAGGTTGGACTTGATGCTCTCCAAGGTCTTTTTCAGCCTGGTTGATTCTCTGATGATTGTGATACTGTAGGGCCTGGGGAAGCAAGGGGCCATTGTGACACTGCAGGGCCTGGTGGCACTAAGAGGACAATGGTGACACTGTGTGCGACATGGCAGCACAGAGCCAAGGGGCCATTGTGACACTGTGGGGCTGAATGGAAGCAAGGAGTCCATGGTGACCGTCTGGGTCCTGCTGGAACCACAGAGGCCACTGTGACCCTGCAGGGCCTTGTGGAACCAAGGGGCCATTGTGCCACTGCAGAGCCAAGGAGAGCCTTGGGAGAGCCTGGGGACAATGGAATCAAGGGGCCATTGCTCCATTGCAAGGACTCTGGGAACTGAGAGAACAATTGTGACACTGTGGTGCCCCATGGAACCAAGGGTCCCTGGTGACACTGCAGGATCTTGTGTCACCAGGGCTCCATTGTGACACTGCAGCACCAAGGAATTCATTGTGGCACTCTGAGGCCTCATGGAGCCAAGAAGCCACTGTGACCCTGCAGGGCCCTGTGCAACCATGCAGAGCATTGTGACAGAGCAGGACCTGGTGTCATGATGGGGCCATTGTGACACTGCAGGGCCCCATGGAACCAAGGGGCCAGGGCTGCTCCTCAGGGATTCATGGAATGAAGGAAACATGTTTGACACCGTGGGGGCCCTTAGGACCAAGAGGCCATTGTGACACTGTGGAACCAAGGAGAGCATTGCTGCACTGCCAGACTTCATGGAAACAAGGATCCATTGTGACACTGCAGGGCCTTGGGGGACCACGGTGCCTTAGTGACACTGCAGGGCCCAAGGATCCAAGGGACTTTGTGAACACCAAGGGGTCCAAGGGAACCAAAGGGACATTGTGACGCTGGGAGGCCTCATGGAGTCATGGAGGCCATTGTGACACTCTGGGGCCTCATGGAACCATGGTGACACCAAGCTGGGTGTCAGTGTGGATCTGCTGGAGGGTAGGAGGGCTCTGCACAGGGCCCTGGACAGGCTGGATCCAGGGCCCAAATCCAACAAGGTGAGGTTTAACAAGTCCAAGTGCCGGGTCCTGCACTTCGGTCACAACAACCCCTGAAGCACTACAGGCTGGGGACAGAGTGGCTGGAGAGCAGCCAGGCAGAAAGGGACCTGCAGGGACTGATGGACAGCAGGCTGGACATGAGGCAGCAGTGTGCCCAGGTGGCCAAGAAGGCCAATGGCTCCGGGACTGGCTCAGGAATGGTGTGGCCAGCAGGACGAGGACAGAGATGGGCTGTTTGCAGGGGAGGGAACAGGGGTGGGCAAGAGGAAGAAATTTGTGCCAGGAAGAGTAAATAAAGCAAAGGTGAAGCCAAGGAAATGCTCAGGGCAGTTTGGGGGTGGCTGCCAGGCAGCCCTGGCTCTGAGCAATAGCGTCTGCAGTGGCACAGGAAACTCCCAGCTGATGGGAACAAACTTTCTGGATGAGTGCAGAGGCCAGGACAAAGCTGAGTGGTTTCCCTGGTGTCCCCCAGGCCTTGCTGGCCCCAGGGGCTGATGGCATTTGTGCTCCCTCAGGTTCATGTCCCCACAGCAACAGCATGGGTGTGCTGCCCCTGCTGTGTGCAATGCAAACAGGGGCTGCTGAGGCAGTGCTGCCGTGTCTGTGCCTGCAAGGATGGGGCACCTGTGTGAGCTGGGGCAGAGGCCAGGGCTGCAGAGGGGGATGTTGTTGGCAGCTGCATGAGGACGCTCTGGGACGCTGCCCTGGGCTGTGCAGCGCACTGGGGATGGATCAGCCCCTGCTCTGCTGCTCCTTCCCGTCTGCCCCAGGGCCCTTGCAGAGCCCCAGCCGTGCTGTTTGCCCCCAGCCTGCCCACGGCCAGCCTGGGGCTGCTGACGGGGGTTTCTGTGCTGAGCATTGGCCTGGCCGTGTTCTTGAGAGAGCCTGGGCAAGGAGCCTGGAGCCTCCAGGGCCTGGCCTGAGGCGTCAGCGCTGCCCCAGCAGTGCCCATGGCCTGTCCCTGCTGCAGCCCCGGCACTGCCACCCCCAGGGCTGTGCCTGGCCCCGAGAGCACTCAGGCCCTGCAGCAACACCAGGGCCACCAGGGCAGTGGGGCAGGGCCACGGCAGCAGCACTGGCAACACCAAGTGCTGCTGCTGCTGCTGCTGGGCACAGCTGCTGGGCCAGCACTGATCTGCCCCAGCTCTGCACACAGACATTGCTGCTGCAGCTCCAGAGAAGGCAACAAAAGGGCATCTCTGCAGAAAACTCTGCTGGGAGATCCTATTGTTCATTTAAAGCCACCGAGAGCGCAGCCCCTCATTGACACAGGGAAGGTCAAGAGACACACAATGAGAAATGGCACAAAGAATGACATTTCTTTGTAGACAGTATGAAAAAGTTAAAACAAAGGGAAAAAAAACCCCACAACCAAATCAACAAGAAGTTTTAAAGATAACTTTTATTAAAACTTATTGGCAGAATTTTGCCAGCAGTTTAAATTTTCCGAAACCATCCAGTCATTTGTCTCCTCACTGCAGCCTTGAGCTCCTGGTTCCTCAGGCTGTAGATGAGGGGGTTCAGGGCTGGAGGCACCACCGAGTACAGAACTGAGAGGGTCAGATCCAGGGATGGGGAGGAGATGGAGGGGGGTTTCATGTGAGCAAACACTGCAGTGCTGATGAACAGAGAGACCACAGCCAGGTGAGGGAGGCAGGTGGAAAAGGCTTTGTGCCGTCCCTGCTCAGAGGGGATCCTCATCACGACCCTGAAGATCTGCACATAGGAGAAAACAATGAACACAAAACAGCCAAAACCAAAACAGGCACTGACAGCAAGAAGCCCCAATTCCCTGAGGTGGGATTTGGAGCAGGAGAGCTTGAGGATCTGAGGGATTTCACAGAAGAACTGGCCCAGGGCATTGCCATGGCACAGGGGCAGGGAAAATGTATTGGCTGTGAGCATGAATACATTGAGAAAGGCACTGGCCCAGGCAGCTGCTGCCATGTGGGCACAAGCTCTGCTGCCCAGGAGGGTCCCGTAGTGCAGGGGTTTGCAGATGGACACGTAGCGGTCGTAGCACATGATGGTCAGGAGGCAAAGTTCTGCTCCAGTAAAGAACACAAAGAAAAAGAGCTGAGCAGCACATCCAGTGTAGGAGATGTTGCTGGTGTCCCAGAGGGAATTGTGCATGGCTTTGGGGACAGTGGTGCAGATGGAGCCCAGGTCAGCGAGGGCCAGGTTGAGCAGGAAGAAGAACATGGGCGTGTGCAGGTGGTGGCCGCAGGCTACGGCGCTGATGATGAGGCCGTTGCCCAGGAGGGCAGCCAGGGAGATGCCCAGCAAGAGGCAGAAGTGCAGGAGCTGCAGCTGCCGCGTGTCTGCCAATGCCAGCAGCAGGAAGTGCCTGATGGAGCTGCTGTTGGACATTTGCTGGGGCTGCACATGGGCACCTGTTCATGGAGAAAGGACAGTGACAAGTCAGGAGACGGTGCTTTCAGCCAAACCTGGGCCATTCCCTGCAGACTGCCCCGCTGGGACTCACCCACCCTTGTTCCTGCTCTGGGAAAACCTTCACCCAGGTCCCTGCCTGAGCTCCAGTTGTGCTGGCTGAGTGTGCCAGGAGCAGCCAGGTCTGTACATGGGGGCTCTTGAGGAGCCATCCCTGCCCCACTGCCCTGGGTTTGTGGCCATGTGGCAGAGGGACAAGGCCGGATGTTCAGGATTTGCCAGGGGAATCACTCGTAATGCAGACAGGCTTGGTAGCATCTGCACTCCCAGTTCTATAGGACATGGATGGCAGGAGTTGATTTAAGTAATTTTTTCTGCCCACATATCATTCCTGGCTCTCTGAGGTCACAAATCCCCAGCATTTCTGCTGCACTCAGTTTGCCACTGTGAGTTGTGAGAGGCAAAGGATTCCCCGTGGCTCAGGGAAGGTGAGGGGCTGGATGGGCTTGTTCCCAGCTGCCCTGGCTTTGCACCTTTGGCTGCAATCAGAGCACAGTCACACTCCTGGGTCAGCCTGGGATAAACCAGACCCTGGCCAGAGCAGAGGGATCCCTGAATGTCTCACCCTCTTTAAAGGTTCTAAACTCAGAATGTTCTGTGCTTCTAGGATTACAATTCCTGTTCTGCTTCTCTCATCCCCCTGTTGTCTATGACCCAAAGAGAGAGAGGAAAAAAAACCAAACCCTTGCAACAGTGTTAGAACAGTAAAGTAAAAACCAGACCTTTATTGGAAGCTTCCAGGTGTCCCAGTGGGAATAGGACACACCCGTCCCCTGATTTCAACAATTTATTAAGGTTGATTAATTAGGATATTTAGCAGGACATCCAATAGGAGATTCAGTGGCCCCAGTTGCACACCCCTGGCTCAACCCTTTGGAACAGGTCCAAAGGCTACTTTGCCAAAAATTTTTGTTATGACTGCTCACATTCCAGTGAAAAAATAAAATATTCTTGTAGGTCCTCTTCCTGATAATAAGACTATACAGAGTTTCAGGAATGTATTTAGACAGTCAGCTTAGTGTTCTAAAATCTAAGAGAAAGGTTAGGAAATGTACTTGGGTCAATTAAGGATTATAGGTATATAAGTATATAATAGTGGTTAAATAGAGTTAATTAAGAGTTTAATACAGTTAATTAGGAGTTTAATAGTGTTAAATAAGGATTATATTTTTATCACTATAAAATAGTAATTTACAGAGCTATGAATATATCAAAAATGTATAAAATGCAAAAATATTTTTGTTATCACCCCAACTTTCCCATCCCTCTCCAAGCAGGAAATTGAAATCACTCTCAGGAGAGCTCCTGATCTTTCCAGCAATTCCCAGGCTAACCTTCTTTGGGAAGTGCCCTGCGGAGCTGTGCCCAGGCTGGTCTGGAGCTGGGAGCAGCCCTGCCCCACCCAACCCCTCTCAGCAGCAGCCCCTGCCCTGCTCAGGGCGGCTCCTTCCCCCCAGAGCTTCTGCCCAGCGCTGGGAGCAGCTGCCAGGGCTGGCTGAGAGCTGTCCCTGGCAGGCAGCAGAGTCCCTGCCCCAGCACAGCGCCCTGGGCTGCAGGACCCTGCTCTGCAGGACAGCCCTGGGCACCCCTGGCTGCTCTGCACAAGAGACAATCAGAGAATGTACTCACAGGCTCTGCAGGCATTGGCATGTTCCAGCTGCAGGAGATGGCTCCAGGAGCTGCAGCTGCACTGTCCTGCAGCCAGAGGTTCCTGTGCCAAGGGCTGGCAGTGATTGTGCCCCAGGCACTTCTCAGCCCCTTCCCAGCCCTGACTGATTGAAGCTCTCTGCGCCTCTGTGCTGTGCCCGGGCTGGCTGCAGGCAGTGCCCCAGCCCTGCTGGGCTGGCAGAAGAGGTGCTCATCAAGAGAAATGTGCTTTTGAAGCTCTTCTTGGTGACCAGGAGCTGCCTCTGTGCCAGGAGCCCAGCCCAGCTCAGCAGCACAGACACAGCACAAAGACTTTAATCAGCCTCTGGGGCTTTGTGCTCAGGCCCTGGACATCAGTCCCTGAGAGGGAGCTGAAGAAATCTCTCCAGAACTCCAAGGCAGAATCCAACTCCAAAGTTTCTTGGACTTTTAATGGGTCCCAGAGAGGGACACGAGTGAGAAAGTGTCCCCAGCCCCAGGCAGAGCAGAGAACTGCAGGCAGTGATGACAGGTGGGGACAAAGAGAAGCCAAGTCTTGGTGCCCTGGGGCACAGCAGGGTCTGTGCCAGCAAGGGCTGGGAGGAGACACCTGTCCTGAGGCCCTGGGGCCTCCTGGCACAGCCCCAGCCAGGCTGGGCACTGTCAGCCCCTTGTCCTGCCCTCAGCATCCCCCCCTAGCTCACATCCCAGTGGCCTCAAGGATCTGCTGCAAGGAGTCCCTGGGGAGCCTTGCTCAGCAATGGCCCTGGGGGCTCCTTCATGCTCCCTGCAGGGACTGCAGGTTTTTCAAAGGACTTGGGGTTTGGCTTTTGCCTTGGAGTCTCTGAGAGGTTTGTGCAATCCTGGCCTCCAATTACCTGCTGTAATTAGTCCCTGGAGAGGCTTTGTCAGTAACAACACTCAGTGGGCTCATTAATGCTTCAAGGTACTTCAGTTATTTTAAGGTACTTGGTGTTTCCCTTTTGACACAAGACTCTGTGAGAGGTTTGTGCAATCATGGCCCCAATTATCTGCTTTAACGAGTCCCTTGAGAGCTTTGTACTGACACTCAGTGGGGCTCATAATGCCTTGAGATACTCAAGGTTTTTAAGGTACTTTGGATTCTCCTTTCCACACTGAGTCTCTGAGAGGTTTTGGGGCCATCCTGGCCTCCAATTCTCTCCTCCAAGGAGTCC